>NC_060261.1:42802472-43107752 GCF_021901455.1 Neodiprion lecontei | reverse complement strand
GTGGGGCAAGCCGAGATGCAGATGCGCCAGGAATCGGGATTATAGGAAACCGAGTTGCACTATTTCTGTTATTTTATCGCAACCCGAGGACTCTGAAAGTTCAAACTTGGCCCGTATATAGTCAGGGATTCGTGGATAAGATGAGCTCGCGTTACGATTGGTGGAAACTCGATTTCGCCACAGTTTCGGAACTTTTGGTCGGTACGCACCAAAGCCGGGCGAACCTCAGTGGAGGAAACCTAATTTAATCTCTTGGAATCTAATTTACGTCCCGACAGTATAAGAGGCGCAGCGAGAGTTGAGGCGGATTTTCCTACAGTCTTCACTGCTTGCTCGCATTACCTGCAACGTTGAAAAGATTTCATCCGAGAACACGCGTCGCGAATTATCTCTGGAATAGACCACGGATTTGACGAGTCCATTTCGATCGGGTAACATCCATACGAATTAACGATATTCGATTAGATTACATGATTTCCTTTGCATCGTGCACTAGAAATGACCAAATCGATTAATCGACCGACTCGATTATTTTATCTCACAGTCGGTTTTTGTTTTTTACTCCCATAAATTTATGTGATTAAAGTATCAATTATTATTATTGTCATACTTACCGAGTACCTATTAGATATAATAAGCGAAAGATAAAAATACTTTAAATGAAACTATAAATGATCAAAAAACTTTTCCGCTCTTAAGACTACGTATTGAAATTTACGAAATTTTGCTTCAACCGCACCGTTTTTAAAAAAAAAACATGAAATAATCGATTATGGGGTTCATTTTTTCCGAGTCAATCGAGTGATGTACGATTATTTGTTTGAACTCGATTAATAAGAAAAAAAAATTCAGTAGAAAATTAAAAATTCACAGTTTCTCGGGGCTTCCAGAATCTTACAAAATTTCGTTAAAACAACATCAGAAATATTTGTAATTAGAGTTCCTGCCCGATTTTGCCAGAAGCAAGATGCATTGATATTTTAAACACAGTTACACAAAACTAGTTACGGCGATCTAACCGTGAGCCATTCAAATGGAGTTTTAATTTTCTAGAAAACATTATTATCATTCTTTCATTTATCATTCGCAATCTTTAATCCTTTCCAAGATATAAGAATTCGATTTGTCTGATCTGATTTACGGAAACTCTGACATAAAATACTACACAGGCAACTTGACATCGCCGAGTTTTAGTCGGTGGATAGCAGAGATATTTCCCACACCGGTGTCTTAACGGGTGGCTTTGCTAAGTCGAAGGGCGTTAACTGCTGGAATGTACGATATCCTTGTGGTTCAATATCCGGCCACAAGGTCAAATTATCGGTCGATAGAATTCTCTATCAATCATCATTTATCCACAGAAAAACCTGTCGGCATAATTTGCTATTAAGAATAAAGTCCACGCATTGGCTTATACCAGTTTAGTGACATAATGTGAACGTATCATTTCCAACTCTTATAGATCACTGTAGCCGAACATCCTTCCGTGCAATACCTGATTACTGGAAAAATCGTAGAATTGGATGGAATTAAATGGCAAATTACCGTCAGAATACCAAAATTGAATTCCAGCACCGTGGAAATGGACGAAGTTAATTTCATAATTTCCTACGGGAATGTGCAGCATTGCAATCGTCTCATGTTAGATACTAGGTACAAGTAAATATTTTATACCTTTAAGATTCTAATTGTCATTGAAATATTTTCTGTTAATTTTAACGCAAAATTACTGTAATTTCTCAATTGATTAAGGCACCAACATCATTTATTGTTGTACCAACATCAAATTTTCGCAATAGTTACAAGAATAGTTATATAGATCCTAGATTTCCTGGTTACAGTTACAAAACTCAAAGTTCTTGAGCGATTATGTTGGACGCGAGAAATCTAGCTGAATTTTTTAACTCCGAGCGCCGCTTGTAATTCGCTGGAATCCTATTGAAAACTGCAGTATAAAAATCCGGATTTCCTGTCGACTCGATGATAACAAATCCAGGTATATATAATACATATGAGAAAGTTGGCACAAGTATAACGGCGTGGATTAAATCAGCCCAACCGGCCAAAAATCGTGTACAATATCCGCCGTATAAGCCCGGTTATAAATATCTCAAGCGTGTTCAGGCAGCTCGCTCCACTTTTCAACTGTAAGTGGTATAGGAGTTCGAAAAGTTTTCTAACAACCGTGTGAAGAGTCTGCGCCTAACAACCCTGCAGCAGACGCGAAGGTTGTGTGTCAGAAACTAAAATTTCAATTATGAAAACGGAGGAAAAAAATCGGGTGAAAACTTTTGCCAATCTTTGCTACAAGTTTACACGCGAGATGGGTCGGAAAGGAGTAAAAATTCGGACTCATCTTTTTTTTCCCGACAGTAGCACTAATGCCCACTAAAACGTCGCACCTACAGACTTTTTGGAAAATTATTACTTTTACAATAATATATATACTGAAACAGTTTTTCCCGTTTTATTTCCATAAGAAACTTCGGTCGAAATGCGGACTATTTTAGGGTTGAGACAAAACTCTGAAAAAATTAGGCATGTGTTTTTAAATTATTTGCAGTTGATCTGGGAGTGGGAGGGCGTCAAAAATTCATCAATACTCTAATTAAGGACCACCCTAATGTCCCGTGCATCCTCGAATCAATGAACGTTCCAAGTCTGTGCAGAGAGAATGGGGGAGAGAGAGTGAGAGAGAGCTGTATGAGACAGCGGCTACAAGCGGTGGTAGAGTAACTACTCGCCGATCCTAAATCCTATCACATTTCCCGAAGTAAGGTAAACTGCATTCCTTCGCACACGTGAGCCACGGTGTGTAACGTTGCTCTAGGCGCGCGTTAAACGTATGTATGTACCTACGTGATAGCGAACCGTGGAACAGGGATAACGCAATTACCTACAAAGTTGTAATCCTTGCCCGGTATAAATTGGCCGGTGTTGTGCTAATCGGGAGCTTAAATAGTCCGTTTAAGAACGTCTTAATACCCGGTTAATCCCAGCCCTGGTTAGCCTTTACTTTTGTCGCCATTCGCGAGTTCCCCTTCCGCCCCTCGCTGCCTCAAAACCAAATCCCTCGTTGTGTGGATCGACCATTTGCACGTCATGGATTTCCCCGCGATTTATTCGCCTACGACTTTTGCCTGTCGAAGAATTGTTGCCAGTCAAGATTTCTATTTATTTATAGCTTTTGTTGAGAAGGAAATTGGGGAAGCTTTGGGATATGGCCAGCGCCCGATACCTGATGGTTTGAAGAAAAGAAAAGAAGAAATTAGGAAGCCGAATTTTTGCTCGCAGTAAATCGGCGAGACACTCAGAATTACCGACAAACTCGGAGTATCCACGAGGCTTCAGCGAGACTAAATACGACCGTGGACGGCAAGTACTTACTTTGAGTGACAGTTTTACAAATGGAAGGTATTAGTCGTAAAATTTCGTTCAGCAGCGATACATGCGAATTTTTCCCGAGACAAAAGGACTGCAGGTTGAAACGAATTCTGGGTGTACATTCTTTGTTTCTCCTACATTTTTCCGCTCGGCATATTTGCTCAGGTAAAAATTGTGAAGAAACAAAAAAGAATATCTGAAAAAGGGGGAAAAGAAGAGCAGAATTGCAGGCGTTTCAACTCTCTCCCTCTCTCTCTCTGTCTATCTTTTCTCTCCTTTCCCTCGAAAGGGCTAAACCGTAAAGAGAAATACTTTCCACCGTAAAAGCCCTATTTAAGCCCAGCCATTGAGGTCACGGTCCTTCGGCTCTTTCTCGGCTTTGTCGCCATTCAGTGGACGGCGCCTCCTCCGCACGTCTCCTCGCGAACGCGCGTGGCTCGCCTTTCAACGAGCTTGCGAGGACTTCCTCCGTATAGGTTGAGCTGCCGGTCTGATTTCGGGGTGCAGAGAAATCTGAATACAAATCCGGGAGAGCTCGAGTACCCGCGATGGCTGCAGGGAGGCGAAGGGAGGCGATGGGAGGCAAAGGGAGGACAGCCAAGCTCCAACCGTCCGCCGTTTCTCCTCCTCCACCTCCTCCCGATCCTCATCCTCCTCGTCTCTTTTCCATCCTGGAATAGACGCGCGGTTTTCGCGGTGTGTAAAACGTTCGTGTGCGACGAGCGGCAGCCGTCACCGGATTCCGTCCCTTAAGGCAGTGTGAGAACGTCACGTTTTTAGCAGCTGACAAAGCAGTACGCGCCTCACTCGACTTCGCTAACTGAACCGAAAGACGTAGGAATTTTGCCGACTCCTTCCACCCAGCCTAGATAACGAATTATACAGGCAAGAAAAACGACAGAAGCTACCCTTTCAGAAATTTTTTTCTCAACAATCTGCATAAATTCTCGCTTCTGGGCTTACCGACGCACTTTATTGCCAAACACCAATCGGACCCAAAATGCGGTAGGGAGTCAGCTACGTTATGTAGCTAAATAACAAAGAACTTTTCCCAACTTTCAAAGAACGACGTACCCGAAAGCAGGTATACAAGCCCGGTTCTGGATACAGATTCCGATACGGACATTTACCGACACTTAGCCAAGACGCAAACCTTTTTGTAGAATTCAAGCCAGCCAGAGTGGGGATATTCCCCACCGTCAAAGGTACCAGAAAAAGGTTCGTGTCTTGGCTAAATGTCGGTAAACGTCGGTATGCCAGTCTGTGTCCAGAACCGACCTTGTGTACCGACCTACTCTCGAAGAACTGTACAGCCGGAAGTATGACGTAAGCTGCTTGTGAATAAAACCCGGGCCGGCGAGCTTGCAGCGAGTGGCTCTAGCTCGCGCATGAGGGCTAAATTCGAGGCCATCATCTTCCACCCCGCATCCCTAGCTCCGGTACTCCGTAAACCCTCTAACCGCGACCTCGACTCGTCTCGGCTTTCTCCCACCTCCCCTTGATCCAGGACTGAAACGGGAGAGCCTGCCTAGACACTTGACGCCGAAAAGCCCCTCGTCTAACCGTCGTTCCCGAAACCAGTCCCCGTCCTAGGGCGCACTTTTCCTCCCCCGAGAATCGCTGATCCGGTGGGGTGAAACAGGATAATTTCGATGGGGGGATGAAACGCTCGCGAATTTCTTAGCGATCAAGACTCATTCCCGAAAGGGAAGTCTGATCTTGAGTGCCAATTGAGCAGCAGCTGGGGAACGTCCGGGAAGAACCGAGTTGGAGATCGAAACGGTAAAGCTATTCGCACTCACCGCTGCTACAATCAGTCGGACGCATAATTATATTCGTTTCGCTCGACTCGTCCTGATCCTGCAGCTATATATTCGCCATGCCGGCTTGATTTATCAAATTTCCTCCGATTTCCGTAACGTTTCTCTACTTCATTAATTTACCCCAATTTACCCTCTCTTCATTTCAATCGTCTTCACCACCGTCGCAAGACGCATAAATTTATTCCACGTCAAATTACTTTCGAATTTGCTTGTTCGTGAATATTACGACATCAGGAGAATTATAGAGAATCTTCTTCTGTTTTTCCCTTCAAATTTTTAGAGTAATGGAAAAAAATACGATTCTATAATACCGAGAAAAAATTGCCGCGATCTCTTACGAGCCTCGAAGTAATGTTATTATTATTGTTGTGGTTGTTGTTGTTGTTGTTATTATTATTATTATTATTATTACTACTATAATATCATTATTGCCATAAAAGTAATACGTTTCTCCTCACCCGCATACGTATAATCGATCGTGCAGAACATGTCATAATGTTTGAGTAATTTCCACTCTTCCCCCAAGGGGCGTAAAAAATAACCTGCGGCACGTCAAATGGCTCGTGCGTAATATATTTGTCCTCGTATCTATTATACGAACAGTGGGGCAAACAGACAGACACAACGGTGGATATACGGTGCATGGTGCAGGGTGTATAATAGATGTCGATGACGAGGGGTAAATCACTCGTGTGTATACGCACTTCGGAAATGTGTACCGGAACCCTCCGAACTATAATTTCTGGAGAGCCGGCTTGAGGCGGAAGGCACACATTTCTCCGTCTGCCGTCACGCCTGTGTGAACACAGTACGAGCATAAACACAGACCCATGTATGCACATACATACGTACACGTATATGTACGTATACGCGGAGAGTAACAAGTGTAACACAATATTTCATAGAGCTGTTTCCCGCAGCTAACGCAGCTGAAAGCAATCGATCGAAACTTCGTCAACCATGGTCGTCAAGCTTAACAACGCCGGGCAACAAACTCTCCGAAACAAATCCTTTGTCTCTATCCTAACTATTATCGAACAATCCTGCAGCAGGGCACTTTTGGTACAAAGTACGATCTATGTATAGGTATACCGTCTCGCCGTCGCTACGCTCTTGGAACTCGAGTTTAACTCGCGTTGGTACAAGACGTCGAAGATAATGCCGAGACTTGAATAAAGTCCTTTGAGTCTACTTCCAATCTTCAAGCTTATCGCAAATAATTCACTTTTAATGATCATTCGTATCGTTCGACTCGGTCGGTGTTGTAGTTTGTATAACTCGAATTGATGCGAGGTGATTTGGCGCTTTTCGAATCCCTAGAGGTACGAACGCGACGAGTAGACGGAAAGTTAACTTACTTTTTCGAATGGCTGCAGGACTCGGGGTGGCCAGGGTGAGTATGGCCAGCGCAAGAAGCCCCCAACCGCCAACGACGGCAGCAGCCATCGGGGTGTCCCGTCTCTGAACCCTCCTTCGTTCCCGATCGTCAATCTTCCTCGTCAGGCCTCATTTGCGGCGACCACCTGCACCGAGAAACCCCTTATTCAGTATCGTCCGACCTAGCGGCGTTACGTTACGGTACACATCTAACTTGATCCATGGTTGTAGAAACTGTTAAAAACACCTAAAGGGTTGAAAATTTCAGTTACGTCGTCACACCGTATCTCGGTGCACGTTGATAAAACAAATCTGCGAAAAAATATTTCATTTTAGCCGCGTGGGATGTTTTTGGTAAATATTTTGATTTCGAGCGCGCTGAATCCAAAAATTACTTCCGTGTACCTCCGTTACGTTACAGTATTCTTGCAAAATACAAGGTGTTTGGATAACAAAAAGAAGCATAACAATATGAAAAATTCATCATTTTGTACAATGAACTAAACAATACTTGGTACAAAAATTAAACGAAAGAATTCTTCGTGAAATGTACTTAACATTCCGTGTTCGTTCTCTTTGCCTGTTAAACCTTTTCTTCTACTCTTTTACACTTCTCCGAACACGCTTCCGCCTTCCAATTTCTGTTTCTCCGTTAGTATTTATTCTCGAGTCTCACTCTAATACATATTAAATGGAAGTAAGAAATCACTTTTCAGAATCAAGAAAAGGATACCAGATTTCGAGTTAAAAGGGATTTTCACTCTAAATGAAACTGCAATCACGAGTTCAAGAAAAAAAACCTGACGTGTGATCTGTAAGAAAAAGTATTAAAAAAACCTGTGCAATTTTTTGGCTGCTGACCTGTGTAACGAATGAATGAATGAATGAAAGCGCGCAGAGGCTGCAAGCTTTTACTCTATTGAACCTCACGAATGACTAAAGCACTCCCAGATACCGTGTCAATATCGATGATTCCGCCCTGCAAAGAGGCTTTTGATACCTGCAGGGTGATTCGCGCTCCGCGTATTCGTGTTCCGTTGGGTAATTGTTGGGAGACCGCGTTGAATTTATCCGGATCAAATTGCGGTAAAAGTACCTTTGCGGGAACCGAGGCGTAGAAGCCAAGTGACGACAAGTGGAGGGACCAAAGTGAGTTCCGGCGCAATTGAGTAGACGCGGGCAAACACTTTGAGAATTCAGAACAACCGGGTCGATATTGATTCATGCTGGTAACGGGGTTGAAACTCCCCGATACCCCCGATGCAACTCCTCTACGTGTCGGCGATGAACCGTTGCTATACTTCTGCTTCTACTTCTGCCTCCAGCACTTCGACTACCACTCTTCGCAATGTGAAATATTTATTGTCACCTCGCGATGTACAGTCACTCTGCGCGGTGTGGTTGTCAACTTTAAAAGTAAATTGAACGAAAAAAAGAGGACAAGTTATTGAAATTCTGATCCAAACGGATCCAGCTCTCTCGGAGGAGCAATTCCATTTTAGAAACGTTTCATATTGTGCGTCCGGAGATATTTCTTACAACTTCTTCTCGCGCATACCGACGTACGTAAGGATTCTCGCAAGTTCTATATTAAAAAAAATATCTCTCAAATTCGAGGAATTTTCTCACCGGTTTTCATGGTATACCTATACACGCGCGAGTTAAGCACGCAGCAAGTTTCCGGCGTGATTTTCTTTAAACTTTCGCAAAATTTCTGCACTGCGATGGCACTCGGTAACATCGCCGGGAATAATTTTATCGATTTACGATTTAACTCTATTTTCTATACGTCGCGACGTTAGACGTTTCTATAGAGCAGCTTCTTGCCCCGGCTGGCGCCATTTAGTCGCGTTCCCGCTCCGAGAGAAACCTTCGCCATTAATTGGCATCCCCATTAGTACAGAATGCAAAAAGTTACCGGAGAATTTAACGGGAAACTTTTTCACCTTGATTTTTTTGCCCCTTCTTTTCTATTATCATTTTTGTTTTCTTGTCTACATTTTTTTGCCCACTGACTAGTCGCAAAGGTCGGAAGGTTAGCAAAGTCGTTTGTTTTTTTGCTTCAACGACTGCAGATTAGAGGAGAATTGTTTTCATATTTTGCAAGGGGAATTGTATGTATCTGTATTGTTGGTAATTTTAGTCAAATCCTGAAATTTTTAGCTCGCCAGACGACGGGAAAAATTCGAGAGAAGAGTATATTATCATTATTATTATTATACATATAGGTAGGGTGGGTTGTGGGAATGGGAATGGGGATGGATACGCGGCTGCGGCAATTAACCTCACGATTTAATACGATAGGCTGTCGCGTGCCGCAAGTCCTTCTGATTTATATAATAAAACCCGGCATCAATTAAATCAGTCAAGAATGTAGTTAGCGCGCGATAGGAATTGAGATGAATTATTATATCGCGTCCGATATTACTTATGCATGGCAATTACAGGTCGCAGGAAACGATTAATTAACCAATTTACTCGAGCAAAAGTCAAAGTTTCAGCGCATGTTTTTTACTTATAATTTCTAACATTCCCTTCTCCTTGTACAATACGTATTCAAAATTTACAATCGTTGATAAACCGATGCTCAAAAGTATCAAAGTGTTTTTTTGTTTTTTTTTTTGCAAAATTCTGTTGGCTGATAAATTTAGCTACGATTATACAACGCGTTGAAATTGCGAACTAGCAAAATAATTGATTCGATAAATTTTTTAGGGAGAGGCCGACACTCCGCCGTGTAATTAAAACCAAGGTGTAAGCCAGAGGGTCGAAACTCGTAATGAAAAAGCTTTCACGAACAAGATAACGGGCGGAAAAATTCTTGACTTTATCCTCCGTGACCGTGTAAAATACAGAGAGAGTGGTGGATTTTTCGTATGGGGGGTTGGGACGGGGTTCCTTTCGGTTCGCCGTAACCATCCCCGCGGAACGGGCAACGAAAGACTCTCTCTCCCTCTCTCTCTCTCTGTAGCAAATGAAATAAGGTGGCTCGAAATTACATTGCTATTCTTTCCTCGTGATATTGTTGCCTTTATTTCAGCTCCGTCCGAAACAGCCGCGTCGAAATTTAAACCATGGAATCGTTGAAACGAAGCACGTACTCTGCGTACCCGCTTCGGTCGACATCCCCTAATTCGATAGAGCTGCAGATCCGCCCCCTAGATTCGTCATTTCGCATGCATAATTAGAAAAAAAAAAAACAATACGAAAAATCGTGAAAAGTAAAGAACAGTTATCGCGAGTATCGGAAACGGAAATTGTTCGTGTATTCGACAAAGGAATTCGTGATATGATATACCTAGACGCGTTTGTATGTTTTTCCCCTTTCCGTTTCCTTCCTCATTCTCTTCAATTTTATTACGTTCTTTCTCTTCACTTCGATTCCACACTCGACTTTTTTCAGCCATGCCTGGTGCACGTTTGTAGTTCTCGAACTGATTGTGAGCCCGGCTCGTAAACGTTTCTAACTTACGCTCTGCGGTACGCGAAACGGGGGGGGGGGGGGAGGAACGGGATGTATTATACGTATGCTAGAGGGTTGGTTATTCGGGTTGCGCTGTGGAAAAATAAATTTCAAGTAAAAGTTCGAGAGTGGAATACAGAGAGAGCGTACAAGCGGGCAGGCAGGCAGGCAGCTAGGATGAAGCCGACAGGGAGGCCCGTCGTTTCTTTCCAGTTAGGGAATAAAACTTTTCCCCAAGTATTGTGTCTCTGCAAGGACAGAGCCGGAGGAAGAAGAAAAAAATACGATGATGACAGCTAAATTGCAGATAGTGCCGGCAAGGGGGAACCCTGTACATGTTTATATTCACTGGGGCTCGTCTTTTGCAAGGTCCTTTTCAATTTAGGGGCTGTTTATTACTCCAGTCACGAACCGCGGCCTGTAGGGATGATTTTTTGCACTTGAACCGCCAAAAAGCGTAAGGACATACCCTCCTACCGAAACACGTATAGATTACACGTGTATACGTACGCATGTATAATATTATTATACGTTTCTCTACTTGTCTGAACTTCTAATTTAAATTTATGTATTCAACCCGTAGCCGGAATTTGCGGCTTTGAAACGGAATCTGCTAGCGTAAGAAAGATGAGAAATATAACAAGGAACAAAAATAGTATATCCATTTCTTCGGCTAACGGAATGCTTCAATATACATATACGAATCGAAAGTTTCGTTCTACGTAATTTTGTACTTTTACTCGTACAAGACGATTTAAATTGAATCGTCTCGGTTTGGATGCCATGTTTAGTCTACGGTAAATTGTTACATCTAAATGTGTATGAAGAATATTTGTTTAAAACTCTCCCCCCACCGGAAAATTTGTCTCAGCATAATTTAGGCTTTCGTTATTAAAGTAAGGATCAGAGACTGCAAAGATAATGGGATTCAACTTTTACATATTATACCTGTACAGAATTTTTTCTCTCAACTCAAGTTCGTTTTACAAAGGGAATTCAAAATTATTATGGAACAACTGCGATCACGATATAAAATGGTAACAGACGAAGAATATATATCTATATGAACAGTTTTTTTTATACCTATTCGTATAGTTGACACCATCGTTAGTAATGCATTAACATATTTTTCGACACGTACAAACCACAATACAATATTATTCCTAACTACTGACACTTGATGACACAAAAAAACAACAGGAAATTATAATAAAATATGAAACGAAAAAGAGTGTAAAAAATTGTGTATGTATGCACTTACCACGTGTAAATATACATATATGGGGCATTCCACGCCATTTTTGAATTTGCTCAAAAATTCGAATAGGATATTTCCAACTCCAAAACAGTATTCCGAAGTTTCTCACATTTTGTGAACTAAATTTGTTTCACTTATGATGTTTGATACTAACATGTCTTTGGCGATTGTTTAAGAATCTTGAAAAATTTTTTAATTTTTTGTATCAGAGATCTAAATTTCCGCCAGTCCAATCTCGGTCTAGGTTTAAAAATTTTTACGTCTGACACAAAATTTTCGATAATTTTTTCAGAGCTCTAAACAACAGCCAAAAACATGTTAGTTTGTAAACATCATGACTAAAACAAATTAATTACAGAAGATGTGTAAAACTTCGAGGTACCGTTTTGAAGTTGGGACAATAGCATCAAAATTTTTTAACAAAATCAAAAATGGTAAGGGTCGGACGTTGGTTGAGTTGGCGTGGAATGCCTCATACGCATGATTAAAGAAGCGGGGGAAAAAAAAATAAAAAATGAAGCGAGGGAAGCATCCGAATCAAGACAAAGTGAAATAGACAATGGAAGAAATACGAAATGGGGAGAATACGTCGCATCGAAAACCCGGTGAAACGTACACGGAATTTCAATTTCATTGTGCTAATGAAGATTGTCGTTCCGTCGCCCGCCAAACACACACACACACACACCCACGCACTTACACAGATGTATATACACCTCGCGAACGTAGAGACAGTGAAATAAACGGTGTACCACAAATACACGGCAAACGTAGGCACATGCACAAAAAATTTCCTTCGACGAATGTTAGAGTTGTCATAAAACGCTATACCCAGAACCGTTACCGGGTTTTATGAGAGATAGAAGAAAAAAAACCGTCTACATACGTAACGATATCCACACAAGCACACGCACAACCTGCCTATGACATATAAATATATTACATTAATCGACGAATGACGAATTGCACAGAAAATATAATGAACGGGACATGGCGTGTTCCGGAATGAATCACGTACAAGGTAATTGTTCAACAAAGAGAAAACACTGAAACACAGTTAGAGATAATTGTAAAAACTACGTAGAAATAGAAATATTGAAGAGGAAATAATCAAGGAACATTAAGCGTATATACAGCATAATAATAAAAATGAATTCAACTTCTTCCGTATATTTATCTACAGGCAAACGATCATCACCTGGTTCACCGCGAGGCGCACACTCTTCCCGAGGCACAATCCTTCACTGGGGACAACGAGGCAA
Source organism: Neodiprion lecontei (assembly GCF_021901455.1). NCBI lineage: Eukaryota > Metazoa > Arthropoda > Insecta > Hymenoptera > Diprionidae > Neodiprion > Neodiprion lecontei. Next base: position 43,095,185 of record NC_060261.1, on the reverse strand, counting down.
TAATATCCCCGGGTTATCACAGCGCAGATATACGCGTATATTGGTTATACTTCTCTACGTATGCGGGGGAATGAAACGGAACGTCGACGTTAGTCCCCTGCGTACGGAACGAGATACACTGACGGAGCGATAGAGCGAGAGAGAGAAAGAGAGAGAGAGAGAGAGAGTGATAACGATAGACAGAGGGGTCGAGGGATGAGGTGGACGGGCGAGAGGGTTGGGGGCGAGGGGGGGGAGAGAGACAGCGAGGAGAGAGAGAGAGAGCACTGAAAGCACTCGCAGAGGGGAGGGACGACCGGCAAGTCGTCGAGCTGACGATGAGCGAGAGCGGCCCGTCGACGGTCCTTGGCCAGCGGGGGTACGTGCGACAGTAAGCAGCGACGCCGAAAGCTCGAAAGCCCGAAAGCCCGAAAGCTCGGAAGCTCGGAGGCAGGTAGGCGCGCGTGGCGGCGGGTCGAGTCCGCGCAAGCTCCGTGCATCCCCTTCTATTCCCAGCAGCGAGCACAGTGTAAGCTCCTTATACTACGGGTGGCGAGGATCGCGGCGAGGGCTGTTTTATGCGGCCGGCGGAATCACCTGGACGTCTCACGTAGCGTTTTCACGTTCGAAAGTTTTACATTGCCCGCCGCCACTACCGGCAAGGATCTTTTATACCTCATCGTTGTCTCCGTTCGCGGATCGGGATCCGTGCAAGCTCCTAGAGCCACGGACCTAGTAACGGGCTGCAAGTATCAACCGTGGCGCAAGAAGTCACGGACGAGCTTTTTCAAGCGAAATTTCGGTTCCGAGCTTTTTTCTACAGCATTTCGGACGGTTTAATTGAAAATTGACTGCAAGCTGTCTGTAGCCGATGTGGTCGAGGAGACGCCCCCCACCAACCCTCCTGAAAATCGAAGAAAGGAAAGGATAAGGAGGGGACGGGGGTGGGGGGGGGGGGAGTTGGGGTCGGTAAAAGAAATTTAACAACCAATGTAGGAAAGGCTCGAGGGGATGAAGAGGGGCCGAAAGTTGGCCGGTACTTTGTTCACAATTACTGGATGTTCGACGAGGAATCGATGGGGTTGGAAACTTTTTATATTAAAAGGGTGAGGCGCGAAGGGTGAGGAAAGCTTCCGTTTCTTTGACGGATTCGTAAACTCGACCGTTGTTCGACGACCGGACGTTTGCTAGGCGGAAGGTGCTTTTTTCCGACCGCTCGCAAGCCTCAACCACGATATAATGCATTGCGTGTGTCGTGTGTTGTGTGTTCACCCATACGCGGAGCCCGATTCTTACATCGGGACCGAATCCTTCCACCATTCCAGGCAGTCCGTAAGCCGTATTATACGCTTCGTCTTATGTACGATTCCTTCCGCAACTCGTCGGGTCGTAGTCGTCGAGGCTTTTTTCCCTCCAAGCTTTTGGATTCCGGCGGCTGACTGGAGCCTCGACGTCTCTTTGTTGTTGCTTTTCCTTTGTAACCCTCGTTGCTACGAGCTGTCTCCGATTTTTTATGCCTCGCTAAACCTGCCATATTTCATAACTAGTTGCCGACTTCTTTATTCATATCTCATACGTCTATTTTTGCATTCCTCTAATCTCGCGCCTTTTTGTTCCTCTCTTTACCCTCTACACAAAACTCGCAGTGAGTAATATCTATCACGAAGTCAAACAGGGTCGTTAATCCTTGATTCTGTCCTGCCCTGGAGAGCTTTTAAGCTTGTAAAAAAATTAATAAAACAAACCGCGGTACAAATAAACTCTCGATTAAACCGTCAGAAAGATCGGCCTGTATATATGACAGATTTCTGTATACACTTTGAACAAAAAAAAAAAAAAAAGTATTTTTAGTCAATGAACCTGTGCGTGAACCCCAAAAAAAGCTTCCGTCAATTCACCGACAGTAAATGCGAGATCACCCCTCAACCCTTGACAGTCATACGACTGATGCACACAAAGAGTGTTACACACATTCATGCAAATCTATATTCTCCCCCGCAAAGGGGGATTATAGTCGAGGGAAAAGATCGATGCGCTGTCAATTAGTAAACGACGTCGAGCGTGGACGCGGGCATCGCGAATCGTCCATCTCTATGACCAGAGTTCCATAGGACGGGTATACATAGGTGTACACACATGTACACGTGTGCACGTACAACCTGCGTCACATACCTATGTACATAGATATCTGTTGTTGGGATCTCGTTGTGGTCAAGATTTGATGGCGTTCGTACGTGACTCGTGTAAAGTATTCAGGGCTGTTTTCTTATTTACCAGCTTTTCTCCTCGGACACACGTCTGATTTCGCCGAGCATGCATGCAGTTCGCGAAACCGGTAGATCTGTTCATCTCCGCCTGCGGGATCGGATCCCTGGAGGTTGAAATATTTACCATCTCTGGCAAACGGACATGCCCGTGCCCGCCAGCCGCGACTTTCACATTGGATCGGAACTTTATCGCTAATCAACGAAGCGTGTAGTCACCAGCCGACCGATGTAAGTGTAAGGTAGGTATAATGCATGTACGTGATGTTTAGGTGTAGGTATACGGATGTTCGCGTATCCTGTATACCTACAAGAATTTGGCAAGGATTCAGAAACGCCGACGAGCCTTTTGAGCGTACTTTGATACGTGTATGCCATGTGTATCATGGTATGTATACCTATACGTACCGCTATTCGTATTTCACCGGAGATACCGAAACGACGGATGAAAAAGAGGGAGCAGCGGAAACTCGAGGGAGCCACCAAAACGCAAGTCAAAGGCAGACTTGTAGAGAATTTGCATCAACCGATCGTCCGACTTCAACGGGAATGAAAGATATCATCAGGGTTAAGGATGTACCACGTGTACAGTCCGGTTGGAAAAGTTTCAAAGGGGAAAAATTTCGACACCCCTTCGGAAGCAGTAACTGAGTGAAGAATAAAATCTGATAAGTTGTTTTTGTCAGAAAATAATCCCGATAGATATATCCGTTGGTGTGATGCGGATGAAAATTGACAACCGCAAATTTCAATTGAAATATTTGAGTAATTAATAATGTGACACGGGTTACATTATCGAGCACCTTTTTTTAATCCCAAATTTGTGTAGCTTATTAAATTTCAATGAATAACAGCCCATCTTATTCATTTAATGCAAGCTCAATGTATGCTGCAATAAAGCACAAGTTTATCATTCAAAATCTATATTTATTTTCTATAAGTTATTTCTTCTGTAGATTGAAAAAGTAAATAATATTTAAAGTTTGGACAATTTTTAGAAAATCTATTTACAAACGATCTGACCTACAATTTATCGAAACTGTATTTGAGGTACAGTTTCTTCGTGAAAAAAAATGGCAGAATAGTATCGATGTCTAAAAAATTATTGATAACCGAAATATTGTCGTCTAAATCCGTTGTTTTTCTTGAATTTCTCAATATTAAGGTATCATTTTGAACAAATTGAACTCAGTTGACCTCAGCTACACTTTTCCAGTCTCTACCCGAGAAATCTTTCGTTTGGAAGTTGTTTCGTCCGCATTTTCCGTACACCCGACGTATCCTTAAATATTCAAATAAAGAAAAGCTGACCCGCTGAAAGGATTTCTAGGGAAAACCGGCAGCGATCTCTGAAAGCATCCTTGACCTCTTCGCGGAAAGGAAAAGAAACGAAAACGATTCGCATAAGACGTCAAACGAAGTGCAGGTATTCGTTATTCGAGATATCGCAGGAAGAGGGGACGTTACCAGAGGCATACGGGGCACGGCGAAGCTACGGAATGTACGTACCTAGGGTTATGATTTGTACGGTAGGGGACGAGTCCGCGACAGACCGGGGAATACAGGAAGCGGCAATTTTTTCCCGCCTGGTGGCTGCACGTGGGCGTCAAGGTTTATAGACGGGGCGAACGTGCCGACCCGCACTTTTCATTTCCCGCATTTTCATACCCCCTTCACAGCCGCCCCCGGGAAAAAGAAATGAATATTTATAAGACCCGTTACACGGACACGCCAACTCGTTAATAATCAAAGGAACGATTCCTCCGAAAATCGTCGTGTTTTTCGAAACCCAAAAAAGAGTGAGTGGATTGAAGAAGAAGAGCGAGAGGTGCCTGAAATTTTCTAAAATTGTATCGATCGTGTGAGAATCATCTTCGATCCCTCGGAGTGAACTTTGATTCAGAAAATACGAAGCCAGAACTGTAGCTGTTAGGAATGACCAAACATAATCGAGTACTTACTGAGTACCTGTTTGACGTAATAAGTGAAAGGTAAATGAATATTTTAACACGAAATTGAAAAATGTTTTGAATGAACTTATAATTAAATTATCAAAAAACTTTTCCGCTATTAAGACTACGTACTGGAATTCACCGTTTTAAAAGACTACGAAATAATCGATTAGTCGATTAACTTTCACCGATTCAATCGGATCGTGTTCGACTATTTTTATGGACTCGGTGCATCGATTATTTTTAGCCTAGTACTGGCTGTTCACCGACGGGAGGTAAAAGCTCGGTACTGAAAGTCGAGAACGGAAGGTTCTACTATGCACGTACAGGGAGTTGCTGGTCGGCGTGCAGGAGGTACATCGAGCCAAATGAGTCTATACATAGCCTGCCATGCCGTACACAAATTAATTTGCTCTCGTTCGACTAGCCAGGCATCGTAAATCTAATCAATGTGTCATTACTCTCCTGCAGTGGCTGACCCTGTTCGTTTGCCGCGGATGCCGTGTGCGTGTTGGTTCTACTATCCGTTTGCACTCCTTCACGAAAGAGCGTTAAGGATCATGTACCAGGTGCGCAGTCCATTAATTTGGTCGAAACAATGTCCCATAAAAAAAGTGATCGATAATCTAACCCGTCTCACTGTCAGATTATAGATTACCGAATGATTTAATACTTCAAAATTCGTGGTTTCCAATTTCTTTTCACCGTACCAAGGATACATAGTTTTCTGATAAAAATTATCACCGTTTAATCCTTTCATTGATTCTAAACACTCTGTTTCTTAACTTCCGCGTTTTGATACCTTTTCGATTCAACCGTATACGTAGCTGTATCTGTGTCCAGTTGCAGAGTGAAACAAAGGAAAAAAAAAGAATTGTGACTCTGTGTATAGATTTCTTTCATGATACTTTGAACTGTCCTCTTCGACCACCGCTGGAGGGAATCCAAAAGCAGGTTTCCGCAGACTTCTTGTCGTACCGAGAATCATCCAATTACCAACTCGTAAACTAATCGTCCATCAGTCTCCCTATCGACCCTCCGTCCCTAACGTTTGTGCAAATTTTGGCCAACGTCGGCGCAGATCGAAGCCAAAAAGCCTCCCGTTACTGCACCAGCTCGAATTAAGTATGCCACACTCCCCACTCGATTCCACCCATTCGTTTCGCGCTCTCGACGTCGAGTGATGGGGCCTCTTTGCAGGAGCTTCCCCCCTCATATAAGCTCCAAGTCCGATACACTTCCGGATTATTGATTGTTGCGGTCAAAGGGGCAGGGAATCGTTACCTGGGGGATCAGAAACCAAGCGGGATGGAGAATCTTGGCCCCGGTGATCTCTTGCCGAGTCTTGGGGCCGCTCAAACTCGAACTCGAACCCGACCCCATCCCCCTCTCGCATGTTTACTTCCTGATTAATCGGGATTGATCTACCTACTTCAACCAACTCCAACGGTGAGCTCGTGACCCGGACCCCTTAGGCACACTTTAACCCAAGCAAAGCTCCATCCTGCGCTAATTCTCCGTGTAAGGTACGATTGGTGGACTGTCATCGCTAATTCTCTCGCTTCTTTATCTCCGATTCCGAAATAGGTATCGATATATTTTCTCTCCCTGTTCAACCTCCCGGCGTGCGAGGTAAATGTTTACGTTACCGTGAAACGATGGGGCGGTTCTTTGCCGGTAAATCTTTGAAGCCGATTTACGACTGGTGATTGACTCTCCAAAATGGCCGGCTCATTAGCCCCGCTCCGTGATAAGCCGGAGCCGGAATCCCGTTCGGTTTTATTAGCGACATTCACCGCTGCAGCGACCAGGTCACGGTATTTACGTCGGATCGCATCGCTGACGGCGTTGGATGAACTTCAACTTTTCCAGAGGAGCGAACTTCCGTTCGTTGCTTTGATAGGTGCACGTATAATACATATACATCCACCTACAACGGGTCTCAAGAGCTGTCGTTATTTCTTTCAAAAAACCTGTAATCATTCTCGAGGACGAGTCAAGTGCCTGGAATAATTTCAAACCGAGACCGTCTCGGTGCCGGTGAAGTGTTCCGCGTGAAGGGCGAAAAACCAAAGTTTGTTAGGTGCAGACCCGGTTTTATTTAACAAGGGAATTATTTGTTAATCAGATAATTCCAGATGCACAGCGATTTCCGGGGTAATATTGACTAGTTCAAAGTTGCCGCGTAGTTGACGCGAAAAAAAATTGTCGAGTACAGGCGGAACGTTTGTACATGATAAATGACTTCACCCGAGCTTTCTCCGGTGCTTCGTAACTCCCTCGGCTGCCGCTTGTTCATCGCTACCTTGAGCAGCGGAAATTTCTGCTCGATTTATTCGAGTTCTTGTAATTATCACGGACCACCTACCCTCTCGAGCTACATGTGTGGAGAAGAGGCCTAATTCGGTCCCCGGGGTTCGGCCTCCGGCCCCCGGCCGACTCTACCTTCAGATTAGAGTATAATTGGTCCGCAACTTCACCCCGCAAACCTTGTATTCCCACCGGGGTAGAAAATGGCGCCCTACCGTGTCTGGGGGGACTAAAACTTGCCAGTTTCTTGGCGCACGCTGAATCGACCGAGCCAATTTACCACTCAGCTCCGTAGTCTAATACCTGCCCGCTTGCCTGCCTCGCGTGTAATCGTAATACACACATCTCTACTTTACACAGATGTATACCTTCGTTACGATATTCCCCTACCAACTTTTCCCGCCATTTAACGAGTCAAATATTTGTCTCGTTACTTTCGACTGATTCTCGAACCGATGAATCCTGCACTAGTTAATTACCACCCTCGTGAACGTGTGCGAGAACATATCGACGGATCATGATTAAGAAAAGTGCCCCAGTTGTCGATCCTGTCTCAATTATTCACCTTTTTTAGTTGTATTTCTTTGTTCCTTGGTACTAAAATTAGTGAAAACTAAATTTGCGGTGTCTAACTCTCTAGCGATTGGTTTTAGTCGTTGAAAAATTCACAATTTCTGCCGTCAATTTGTAATCTTCGTAAATAAAAGGTTCCAATAATTGGGTCGAATCGTGTCAATAACCGGTACACTTAACGTACCCTCCAATCAAATTATTATCAAAACGTAAAGAAAGTAGACAATTCGCCACACGCTATGTACCGTGAAGACGAGCATTTGCTTCGGATATCGATTCCACTCGCGATTCATGCTCTCTGCTTTCGTTTTCGCGAATTGGTAAAAGCATATTCCTCGTCCTACTGATACAGTAAAAAACAGTCGATTGTTCAATCGTCTCGGGAATTCTTTTCTCCGAAAAGATTCCACCCTTCGTCACATCAATTTCTTGTTATTCTGCCTCGGAGGTCGCGATGCGATGAAAAATTAGACGGGAATAGAATAGAAATGTCGCGTTTCGATTGTCGAAAATACACTGAGACAGGGTGGCCACAAAGTCTTGGGAAAAAAATTCCATGACATTTCCGGGTTTTCTGGAATCTAAAACCTAGTCTTCCCTGACATTTTCCCACTTCTAGTAGGTTACTAAAACATCAATCGTTCAGCTTGTTAACTCTATATTCGGTTCCAATTCGATTCGAATTGAATAAAAGTATGATTTATAAAAATATCAGTTTAAGCCAATTTCTTTTCTTGGCGATGAAAAGTAAACTTGTTACATGAAAAAAAACCTTTCTAATTCCCATGATGGAAAGCTGATATTTTCAGTGTTTTCCATGACAAAATAAAAAATCCCCTGACAATTCCAGGTTTTCCAGGTATTTCAGGTGTGTGGCCACCCTGTGAAACCTTCGTAGACAGCCCTCCTCTACAGTTTCGGACCACCCAAGGTCCGTACGTTCCAAGGTCAAGGTAACAGTCTTCATCCCTCCGACTCCAAAGGCGTTCACTTTTGCCCAATACAGGTTAAGTGGGCCAGTCTGCGAAGTTTTCAGCGAGCCCTCGAGCACTCGACACCCTCTGCGGAGATGTCAAGGTGCCTTTTAATAATTCAAAAAGTTTCCCACGTTTAAAACGGCGACTCGACGCTTCGGCGCCGACGGATCTCCGTCAAGCGATCGGCAAGCCGCGACTCGAAGGCAAAAACCGCGGCTCCCGGGGGTGCACCGAATGCATCCAATTCCAAGTCAGCTCAAACCTCGTTGTTCTTAGCGCAGCATCGAGGATTTCCAAAGCAGAACCGGCGGACGTGGCTCGCACAGCACGTTCGCCATGCCGGCTGACTGCTAATCAGGATGTCGGCAATCTGGTGGCCGACCCGATGTTGGGGGAACCGGTGAATTTCGCTCTCCGTCTCGCCGTCTTCCTCCTTCTCTCTCTCTCTCCGATCTCTCGTCGCCCCCTGCAAGAAGGGATCCGTTCAAAGGAGGCGGGAAATTTCCGCCCGCGGTGTCCGGTCCGATAACTCAAAATAATTAAGCAGTTACACGGCAGTCAAGGCGCCTCAGACTAATTGGCCAGTCACCCTCCATCCCCCGATTTTCCGCTTCCGCATCCCACCCGAGGGACTCTTTCCAGGATCAGGTATACCTACAGGCGGGGCATTGTCTCAACGCTAATTGTTATACACTGATTCTTGGCACGTTTGCCCGCCCCGCTGCTTTTGCCCATCGAAAAATCAACCCCCGTGAACCGATGAACATCGCCTTTTGACGATGGTTATTTTTCTCGATCCGACGTAACGTCATCGTTTCCAAAATGTCGACACAACACATCGATTCAATATACATTGTGGCACGTGACTCGGAGCAAGTAATTCGTCAAGTCGCTTGAGTTCTCATTATCGACTTTTGCACTGACTCCGAATTTCACATTACCAAAGTACTTCGCATTACTCGAATCGAATCAATTTCTCAAGATGCTCCAAAGTATTGAGAATCCCTACTCGGTTGTATCGCGACTTGTATTGTCGACCGTAACAATGAGTCTCATCCGTACAAGTCCTTCGTTCCAGGTCTGACTCGAGCGACTTGTACCGACGTTTGAACTCCGTTCCGTAAAATAACGTGAATGCGCCCCTAGAGTGCGTACTTAACTCGAGCGATTTCCTTTCGCCATCGTTCATTTCCCCAGCGAGAAGTACATCGCAATTTTCTTGAATAATTTATCAATATCGTTTAATACCCCGTACCGAACTTGAAGCTTTCCTCCCTGTCTCTCCGTCGCCACTGTCCTCACATTTCTCTAATGACGCACTGGAGTTCGCCTCTCCAAGAATCATTATCTCTATACAATACTGGCGCAATCCTGCAGCCGACTCGCGCTAGTATACGTATAACATATGTAAGTGTAAGTACACATAAACGATATTTCTCAAATGGTCTTTGCACCCTTCGTTTTGAAATACGTGCAGCATATTGAACATGCGGTAATAAAGCTCGATGTTATGCAAATGCAGGGGGATGAATATCGACCTCACTGAAACTTCCCGATCGTTCATTATTATTCCTTCGCGAAGCTATCGTCATGTCTGAAGTATATTACAACGACAAGAATAATTGTTACGATCGATTCGTTGTGACTAGGTACATAGGGTGGCTGAACCTTGACGGTTCTTCGACGCTTTCGGCCAACTTCCAACAGCGCGACACCCGCCAAGCTTAGCTCCTGCACTCTACTCCCTACCGTTATTAAGGCAACATGACGTACAAATGTTCCGCTAACGACCGAAACTGCTATCATAACGACGACGACGACAACACCCTACGCCGGCAGTCACCTCCAGGTGTTCCAGACGGCTACAAGGACTGCAAGGGCTGCCACGCCGAGCCGGTGAAACTGGGTGCTGGTATAATATCCTCAGAGTGAACGGCTCCGGAATTCACGTTCATTGTCGGCATAGCCTTCGTTCTGCGAAACCCTCGTGCGATTCAATCGCAAGGTAACCGAGCTTGCTTTAATCTCTCGATTCGATTTCACTGCAGAAACGGAAAAGGTAAAAAATAAATAGTGCGCGAAGAAACGTTCCGAGCAAAAAAAAAGATCTTCGCCCATACGACAGGGTCGCTTCGCGCGCTATTCAACCCCTGCAAAATACAAGATTAAAGGGTGCAGTGATCTGCTTGAAAACGGCGGGTCGATCGTTCCTTAAACCAGATTGCACATAGGTAACAGATTTGAGGGATGAATCTCGAGGGCAAGAAATACCATCGCGGTAAATGCACAGCCAGATTCTAACCGGATGCACCACGTTAGTGATAAAATACTGTACAACGCTATGCACATACCTGAGGTTTGTGTATATTCTCCTTCAACATATATGTATATGCCGTAGCGGACATCACGCGCATTCGCAGGTACATGCAGGGATAAATTTGCGGAGAAGTGGTCGACGGCGTTGCAGCTCCTAATTTAAACTAAACATTTCCGTCGAACGAACTTGGATGGTTGAGGTTTATACAGAAATGTGGGTGGGATTTGCGGGGTTAACGGGAGAGGTAAAGGGAAAGGGTCCGGGGTTAAAAGCTCGAGGTGAGTATACTCCGGGTTTGTATTTTCCGCCGGCTAGTCTGCCGCCTCGTTATTTCGTCGCCGCAAAACATCGGCTAACGTTTCCACCCCTGCAGTATGGCATTTGTGTAGGTAGCCCGTGTTGGTTGGTATTTCCACGTGTGGATAGGCTACACGTGGATACGTATGTGACACGTTCGCCTGGCTCGTGTGTAACGTGAAAACTCGGTGAGCTTGTTTCGTTTAATCCTCTCAACGATCGCGGCTCACCCGTCCCAGCATTCTCTGCGCGTGGACCTCATCGCTGGGCGAACGTTGCACTCTCGCAAATTCCCTAACTTCGACGTTGGATCGGTGATTGCGAAAATCGACGAAAAAAAAAAAGAAAGAAAAACGAATGAAAAGAAATAAACGGGAGAGAGAGAGAGATGAGGGGGGGGGGGGGGCGGGGGAGGAGGAATAATTAGCAATCAAAATTTAAAACGAGAAGGGAGGAGATTACCCGGTTCTTCTTCTCGTTCCTTTCAATTATTTAAGAATGTACGAGCCGTACAGCCCGGTGGGGAAATTAGTCAAATGAAAAAGTCATACACTCGAGGTTTAAAAATTCAAACTCAAGTTAATTTACATGAATATTATTAAAATAATCTATTTTTAACGTGGAAAAAATTAGAAACCGCTAATTCAAAAATAAAATGAAAATTATTAGTTGACGGCGATTTTAGAGGATACTAGTTTGTTTTCGAATGCCAAAATCGCACTACTTGTTCATGTTTCTTGCTAAATTGGAGAAACAATGTGGTTTTGGCGATGAAAATTGAAACAATAGTCTTAACGGTCCTCAAATTATTGAAACCTAATCAAATTCCTTTTATTTCAATTTGCCATTTTTAACGTTCCTTTGGTGAATTTCAAATCAGCTAACTTGAGTTTCACTCTTCAAACATTCGCTTGTTATTTTTTCCAATTTTTTCACCGAACCGTACGACCGACACTCCTCTGTAACGCTCGGAACGAAGTTCGGACAATTCGAATCACTGTGAGCGCAATGCTGATCGGCGTTACTTTTTCAATTATTACCTTTTTTCACTTTTCTCGTCGCGGGATAGACATGAGCGAGCAGCTTCTGGCACTTACTTGGAAAGTTTGCTAATAAGCTTTCACTCCCACCACCCGTCGAGGATTACTCACTGTTTACAGGCCTGCAGAGTATAAAAAGAATCGAACGCCTTGGATCCAGGTCCCAGCTATATCTCATGGTCTATCCAACATCTGCGAGCTTTGCTCGAGTACATCCCAATGGATTTTACTGGGAGGTGCTAAGAATACCTGTCAACGTAGCGTGAAAAACTCCTCCAACCTCACAACGGAACTTGGAAACCTCCAACGCCGTGTCAGTGAAAGACCGAGAATTTGCTAAAAAATTTCCGAGAAGTTTGACAGAAATTGGAAAGGAACGATATTTACCGATTATCCGTGTCTTTGCTTCGAAATGTTCAAACGAGAGAGTGAAATCAGAGATTAGAAATGTGACAATTAGAAACATAGCGCTAAATTGAACGCTCGAAAGATGCAGACGTATCGATTTATGTAAATGGGAGTAATTCAGCGAGAGACGAGAGTCGTCGTCGATTCCACGGTACCCGTGCACACCCATACATACAAATGCCTTTGGAAGGTAGGTGAATGGCAAATGTACTCGTAATTCCCGGGACTTTCGAGGTCATGCTCGCAGAATTCCATTAGGCGTTGAATGCAGCTTATTGCCCGCTAAAGTGTTTCAGAAATTACTGTGATTCAGTTAGTCGAACTGGTACCAAAGCGAATGGCGTTCCACCCGCCGTTCCCTCCTTTCTGGAGTCGCGTACCGGCAAAACTCGAACCTCCCACTGCTGAGGTCAGATCGAGACACAAAGCCAGCTGCCAGTTTTCCGCTGGAGCTCATAGAAGCTTCTGGCTGATTTTATACGAATTTAAATTTATGGAAATTCACGCGAGCTCTTTGCCGAGACTGTAACTCCACAATTTTCGCTTCGTTTTTTTAAATACGTTCACGGTATATTTATCTTCTTTGATTTCATTTCGAATTTCCCGCCATTTCTGCCTACCGCTTTCGATTTGCTGCAGGCGAGTGACGGCACGTCAACAGGAACTCTGGCGGGAAATCGTACAACGCAATGTGAACATTTGACAGATTAAGTCAAATTTCGATCAGGATTATCAATGTCTAGTGGTGAAAAAATTGGTTAGAAAGACTAGCGCAAGTGTTTGAAATAATGATAACCTTACTGTCACGCTCTCGGATCAGTATTTCAATCGAATAGTAAAAATACCAGTGAAACACATGTAATCGGATAAAGAATCGGTAGATATAGTACAGCGTTTGAATTTGATTACATCGTTGAAAAAATTTCGGTGAGGTTTGGCGCAGCTCGTGTCCGCGTATAGTCTGCAGTCCCGTTTATTTAGGAGATTATGTCTGTTAATCCAGTCAGCTTTTAGTGGAACAATTCTATGCACAGGGTATGTAATCTACGTCGCAATGTTTGCCTTGTTAATATAATCTGTGTGTATAGAGTACGCAGACGGGCATCCACACCATGCAAAAGCCTTGCGCACTTGCCTTCGCATTGCTCTACCTACGTATACTATAGTATATAACAGGCAACGCTGTTAGAGTCGTTTGAAAATTGTGCTCGCGGGTAAATTAGACTCCATTCTCTACGTTCCCTGTCTCGTTGCAGAACTTTTCTATGGACGGTACAACGTGGCTCTTAAAGTGCTCAAGTTTTACTTCGTTAAATTCTTTCCCCTGAGCTGATTCTATCAGCGGTCACAAAATTATTATTATTATTATTATCATTGTTTTTACTACCACGGGTAGTACCAGCAACGGATGAGATTCAACGAGCGAGCATTTCTGTCGTCGAATTATCGTTACAACGTGCGGACGGAAATTGGTGAAAAAAAACTATTCCGGTAAACTTCCCGAAGAATGCAACGACGCGGGAGAAATATGAACTTCTAAAAAGAAACTTTTCACGTCATACATGTATACCTATATATGTATATGTCACCTGAGGTGTCACCAAGATTCAGAACTGCAAAGTATAAAGTCACCAACCTCGCCATGTTTCACAGTGAAAATCAGCGACGTCGAAAGAATCTTTACCAACTTTTCCCTTTCGCCTTCCAAAGCGTAACAAATTTACTAGCTCTGAGTAATCTTCTCTTGTTTTAAGACAGTTTTGAATTGTTTCTGGAGTCTTTAGCTCTGCACTTTCAGCGATTTGAAATACCTTCGAAAGAAACTCTATGCAGTGCTTGCAAAGCGACCGATGACGGTTTTTCTTCAACTCCACTCGATTTTGAGCAGCAATTTCACCCGGTTTGCATAGCTGTAGAAAACTTTCAATCTTTCGAGGATCTGCCCAGCCCCTCGTTGCAGAGGTGGAAATTTATTTTTAGGAAATTCAAGGTTGACGTGTCCCGAGCCGTGTTCGTGCCAATTAGAGTCACGAAATTTATCGGAGTCCCCGGTTTTTGCCTTATTCCCCGAGTTTGAGTTCTTCACCGGCAATAGATTTCACCCTCCTCAACGCACAAACACATCTGCGCCACACTGCCAGTCCGCAGGTATGGAGGGTACGAGGTTTTCGCGTGCGGCAGCAACGTCAAAGTCGCGTGTATGGGGTGTCAAAGTTCGACCCTTATATCTCAGGAACGTGTCAACATGCCCTCGACTTAATGGTCGCATCGAGTCGGCCTCACACTTCGTCTTATAGATGTCGCAGGAATTTGTTAATATCGTTTAAAACCGAATCACGTTCGAGTTCCGCTCCCGCCACGTTGTGTCGGTGCGTTTCTTTAATTAAACCCTGTTCCAATCCTCTCGGTAGGGTTCAGACGGGAGCAAAGTAAGAAAAACGGTGGTGGTGCCGAAAGAAATTTCTTTTTTCAATACGGATGTATCAGATTTACAGTTCAGTCAAAAGAGTGCACAAATGAAAGCATTACGGAGTAAAGAGTAAACTGTTGGGACGCAGGTTAGTCAAGTTAAATCAGGTTAAAATAATGATCTATCCGTGAACGAAGAAATGAAAAATGCCAACGGTATTGCACAGAAAATCTTATTTATCACGAATTTCTCAAACACTGTAGTTTCCGCATTTTGAAAGGAAATAACTGCACCACGTTCCCAGTTTCAATAAATCTCAGCTCACTTTGTTTGTTATTGGACAATATTTCAATTACATGAATTTGAATTTTCGATTGCTGTGAATAGTTTTAACTCCACAACTTTCGCTTCGTTTTTTTTTTTTAATACGTTCCCGGTATATTTACCCTGTTAGATTTCATTTCGAATTCCCCGCCATATCTGCCTACCGCTTTCGATTTGCTGCAGGTGAATGACGTCACGTCAACAGGAGCTCCGGCGGGAAACGGTACAATGTTGTACGATTTAACAGGTTAGGTCAAGTTAGGGTCAAGTTGTTTGTCAATGGAAACTATCTGAATCACCTAAATTTGAATTTTTGTTCACTGTGAATAGTTTACTAATAAAACTTATCATGCAGGAGTTAATTAATTTTTTGACTCTAAACCTCTATTCCTCAATTTTTTTTGCTTCGAAACTTTTGTCTCTGGACTACAGATGCACGCGGTAACTCGCCGTTCTCCTTCTCGAGACTCAGACATCGTTAGATACGGTGTGAAATTGCAGCAAGATCGTGGTACAGAAAGTCGAATAGGAGGAATTTATCCGGAGTAAAGCGACTCAAGAAACGCGGCTAGGAGACTTTAACTCGCACTCCGGTCCTAGCCTGATGAGGCACCATTTGTCTACGTGACAAATTGGTAGTCGCAATTAGGTAGCTGAGTTCCACAGTGCCGGGCTGCTGCCACCGTCATCCGAGCCAACTTAAGCTCTGCAGTAGCAAATCCCCCCCTTATCCCACCAGCCATCCCGTGCTTGCTGCAGCGGTTTTTTCCCCCGCAAAGAATTAGAGGAGGATGTGGAAGAGGAACGGAAGAAGGATGAAAAAATAAACCCACCGTGTAATTTACCCATTCGCCAATTAATTTATTGGGGTTAGCACACTCCCTGCACACTTCGGTCCCTGGGGAAAAACCCTGCAGGGATCTCTGGATCAGCGCCGCGGGATGCCGGATTCGAATGGAGTTTTTCGGATAGCTATGCAGACCTATTTTATTATACCCTACGGTACCCTTTTCTCCGCTACAAATTTAATTCGCCAACTTATGGGGGTGGAATACCATCGATAATTGACTGCTGTCTGTTCGCTCGGTCATTTATTTCCTCGGATCAGGCTGATTTTCTTTTCACGTATTTTTTCCTCAAGGTAAAGTATTTTTCATTCAAAACCTCACGTCGTTTAATACAGAAAAATGTTTGAAACTCATTTTCAATTGAAATTACAGATGATTTTTACGTTACACGTGTAGCAGAGTTAATTTTCAATATTTCAACACTCGTAGATGATTCCAAAATTGTGCTTTCAACTAGAGTGAAAAAAAAATTCCATTTTCACGAAGGTTTGCATGCATTATCTCCGCGACGCGCTTTATATGCACAAACCAACACATTTGCGAAGGGTTTGACGGATAGTCTTTGGAACCAACGACGAAAGTGTTCTGCCAAAAATTTCGCTTCGCTTTTTACGGTCTGTCCAGACCCAGAAGCTACAAAATATGTACGTTAGGTAAACAGAGTGAGTAAAACCCGCCGTATAATTTTAAGGGAACTTTTACTGCGGAGTATACGTGGTGTAGATATATTACGTACTTTTTTTGTTCCTCACTCCTTGGCGAGGAGGGATTTTTCAGAGTTGAGCGGGTGGATTTACATCCCCAGGACAATCGGATTTCGGTGAAAATAATGGAAACTTTCGCTACGTCGTGTAAATACATGTCAAGCACCCCACGCGATCGGAGATTAGCCACAACGGGTTGTACTGTGCGCTGCGTTTATATTTTCGCATTGTGCCGAAGAACTTGGATGAATATGTGGCTATGAACGAGAGGCGCGAACCCTCGACGAATGTGTATTTGGGTCCCTCGTATTTCGGGTATTTTTCACCGAGACGAAAATCTCCGGAATGGGGATTTATGCCGACCGGGGGATGGAGGAAACGCGTTACGCCGCCTCGACGATACGCCATACATCTTGTATACGATATTGGTGAAAAATTGTTCGACGTTTCCGTCTTCAGACTCACGACGGCGCGGCTCGCCGTCTCGACAGTCCAAAACTATTTGAAAAATTGTTGCGGGCCAGTTTCACCCCCATAAATCATACCGCGCAGCCCTTTCGTGCCGTTACATGTGTGCGTAGGTACAACCAGCCAGCGAAAGTCAAGAGCATTGGGGATTCTTATATTTAAAATTATATCGATCTTTCCTCCAGCTTACCGGAATCCACGTATTATTTGCGTGACTCAGACATTTCTGTATTGATAATTACGGTATTTTTTTTTTTTTTTTTTTCTTTCGTGTTTGTTAATTTTGGAATCGTCGCAAAATGATTCGTAATTTTTCGCTTTCGAAACTTTCACCGAGTGCAACATCAATTTAACACGCGTGGTGCAGTGAAGAATCGAACGTGTTATAAATTCACTGAAATGCATCACTTCGATCTTTCGATGGTCCGAAATTTTGCGAATTTCCAGTTTTTGACTCGACGCCGCAGTGACGTAAAATATATCGTTACACCATCGCATCATCGTAATTGGAAATATTGTGCGGTTGAAAAATAATATACGAGAAAAACTTGTATATTTTTTAAGCAGCGTCGATAATTTGTCGAGGACGAATTTGAAATGGTAATTGCGCGACGTAAAAGACACGGCTTTAAAAAGTATAACGACCATTTAGATTCGCGAAAGCGGTATACCTAAATGAGAGAAAAAAGCAAGAATAGTACAAGAAACAATTAACGAAGAAGAATCCACGAAAGAAACCTGCATCAGTGTACGAGGGTAGAAAAGTTTGGAAAACAGCGAGACTCAACCGGCGTGAAAGAATCCCGCCTAAGGTTCTTTTCACGGGGTGTAAAACTCCCGGCCAAGAACAAAGAGGTCCGTGTATAGAACTATGGAGCTATAGAGCTATAGAGCCAAGGGGAATACTACACACGTATACGTATTTATATGTAGGTATAAATATATATACCTATATATATAAACCGTTGTGTTCCAGCTATTATGCGAATTGTGCTCTCCCCCCGAGCTGCAACAAGAAGGTATGAGGTATAACAGCAGCAGCAAACAATGCCGTCAGAGACGTTGAAATATTGCCGCTGCGGAGTAGAAAAGGTCCGGTAGAAGTCAGCCGGTGCGGTCTGGAGGAAAACTCTTCGGGGTAGGTATTTTATTAAAATTAGTCAGCTGACGCCTGGAATTAATAATTTCTTTGTATGTATAACAACGGCGGAAGATCGTTGTAACTGCTGCGCGTTACTCTGTATTTATCATTTGAAAACGAAATTGATTATACAGATATAATATATGTATATACATCTGTACACAAGTCTCAAGAAAATTGAAGTAAACAAACAAAAACATAATTTAATTTCGTGCTCCTTGTATGTGTGTATATAATGTGTATCTGGTTTGATTCAACTCTCGTGTTCTCCGAGTTTTTTGCATACCGATTGGGATTTACATTTGAACGAAAACCGACATGCAGCGATCGAAAAGATATTGAAAAAACCTTTCAAACTTCGATTGTTGACCTTTTTTTTTTTGTCATCTAATAAAAGGGCTTCAAGTATAAACGACGAAAGTTTCTTTAAAGAGAAGAATCGAATATGAGACAACCCGTGCAAACGATCCAATGTTAATGAAAAAACTAGATGATACAATAAAGGAATAACAATGTTACAAGGGTGAAACATAATTCTCAACAAATAACGCGAGGTCACGCGATAAAAATTAAAAGTTGTTCAACAATGGAGAGGCGAGACTCTCTCTCTCTCTCTCTCTCTTTCTTTTTCCCGAAGAGGCGCTCTCGAGGATACCTGTAGAGGGATGGAAAGGAGACGGGGAGACGCGAGGGAAGAACAGGGCAAGAACCGGGAAGGGCGAGGGCCGAGGGGGGCGGAGGGCAAGCCTGGGCTAGGGGCTTTATTAATTAAGCTCCTGGGGCGTGGGGCGGAGGCAGCAGCTGGGAAGAGAGGTTGTCCCACTCTGCAACGGCGGATCTAGACGACTACGAACCTCCGAGGAGACCCTTAACCTTACTCGAATATACCGGCACCTACCTAAGCCACTATCACGTTGTACGATTGTACCTACACGTAGGTAAAAAATGAAAATTATTCACTCCCAGCGTTACGTTCGCTTGGCTTCACTCGCTCGAGTGAAGATAGATATTTATTTCATTTGTTTGTACGAAATTTTGTGCTTTTTATCCCCCCCCCCCCCCCCCCCTCTTTTTCTCTCTCTCTTTTTCTCGATCTGCCCTATACGTCCACTTTCAGCGAATCGATCGCTCTCCACTTCGCTTTCTCAGGTTTAACGGCCGTGGAGTGACCATTATTTTTCCAAACTTTGTTTACCGTTTACTACAGTGAAAAGTTACAACGTTCATGCGCTACGAGGATCGAGAGTAGCTATATACACATGTGTATTGGTGTGTACAACCTATAGTACCTATATATTAGGAGTGCAAGTATCAGGTGTTGAAGAAATTATAGAAATTCGATTTGTGTAACGCTTTGAATTATTTACGCCGAAGAACAGGGAAAGAAGAAGTTTTTCTTCTTTATTTCACCGAATTAAATGTCAGTGACACTGTGTTTTTTCTAATCTTCGTATTTCCGGACATACTCACTGTATTGAGATTGAAAAAATAATGAAACGAAATGGGAGGAATGGGAAAAATACCAATTTCACGTCGACCGTGTAGCGGAAATTAAAAGATAAGTGGGTGAGTGTGTAACGCGAACGCGAATGGCGGCTAAAATATCTACGGCAAAATACCGTTGCGACGTGGTTATTTTTTGCACAACATTATTGGCGCTTCGCGCCAGAGGAATTTAACGATTTCACACTTTTTACGTCGGGTATTTATTTCCTACGGCAATGATTGAAGGAAATAATTACATTACGCAAATACAAGGGCCCGATGCTCTGATTAGCCGGATGCAAGAGATAATAAGCGATGGCTACTAACAATAAGCTGAAAATAATTGATGCATCGATTAATCGAGTCCAAATAAATAATCGAACACGACTCGATTGCATCGGTGAAAATTAATCGATTAATCGATTGTTTCGCAGTTTTTTGAAACTGTACATGTGAAATCAAAATTTGGTAAATTTCAGTACGTTGTCTTAATAGCGGAAAAGTTTTTTGATAATTCATAGTTTCATTCAAAATATTTTTCATTTTCAGGTGAAAATATTCATTTATCTTTCCATTATTGCATCGAACAGGTACTTAGCGAGTAGGAAAATGATAATAATTGATACTTTGATCACATAAATTAATATTGCAATGCAAAGTTCATGGGAGTAAAAAACAAAAATCGAATGAGAGGAAAAATAATCGATTTAATCAAAAATCGAGAAGATGCAGTAGCGTGTACAAGACGTTATGTTATATAACGGACCGTGGAGTTCCAGCAAGGACTCGGGGCGAAGCTCTAGCCTCACGTACACCAATCGACTATTTCGAAGTTATTTTATGCCATTAGTTACTGCTGCACAAGTAGCCAAGTTTCCAAGGCTTTTCAATAGTCTCTTTATACCGTTTTATCGGGGAGTTTAGATATAAAGTATATACGTACTTATACGTATACCTATACGCGTAGCATCCGGTACTTTTTTAGTTCCTGCAGCAGTTCGAGGAGTGAAACTTTAAGAATATTTATAGAGTTTGCGCCGGTATCTAGGTTTAAGTATTAAAGTCAAGGTGGAAATTGCCGCGATATTTCCAGAAATTCCGAATATTTACACTTTATGCAATTCCAGTATTTGAAATTTATACACATGCAGAGGGCGGCAAGAAAAATAAATAAATAAAACACACAAACGTGCGAGAGCCACGCGCAATAAATCGTGTATTCCAAGAAAAAGTTCGTTTTAATCAGTTACTTTGAAAAAATACACCTGGTGTTGTTTTATGAAACGAGAAAAGAAAAAAACAAGAAGATCCTTTCACTTTCGACTGTATATTACACGTTATTATACACTTGGATTCATAAATTCACCCGCAAGTTATAAAAGGGCCGCTTTTATTACCCCGTAATTTATCCCCGGCAATTTTCCATACACACAAAGTTTTATCACCCGGATGAAGGAGGACGCGATGAAATTTTCTCTCCTCTTTGTCTTTTTCTTGCGGGAGAACTTTTTTTCCTTTTTTATTTGTATTTTTTTTTTTTTTAATTTTCTTCTTTGCACCTACGCACTCGATGTGCGATAAAATAACCGTAGCAATTGTTTTTGAATTATTTGTAGTTGATTTGGGGGATGGGGCAAAAAAAATTCGTCAAGACCCTAAATAAGGATCATTCTATCGTCGCATATCAGCCAGCGCATTGAAGAGCAGCTAGCGTTGACGGCTCGGAACGTTCGCAAAAAGTTCGGCCATAGCAATTTGTCTCTTCTCGTCCCCCTCCCCCACCCCCCCCCCCCCCCTCCGCCCTGCCATCCGTGAAACTCTAAAGATTATGCCGAATTTCATGACCGCCCTCCAACGGCGACGACGCACAACCCGAAACTTTGCTCGCTGATAAACTCGACCCTGCAAGTCTCCGCAAGCTCCCGCAAGCCCGGCTCTCATAACGCTATCCTAGCTCGGTGGGTGACTATATTACGGTACCTACAACTTTCCCCAATCAAACCTCCCAGCCAACCTCCCTCTCGACCTTCCCTCTTCCCGGAAGATTCACGAAACCACGGAGGAATTATGGGGATTAAAATATAACGCCACTCCCCCTCGATCATTTTTAACCAAAGAGTTTACCGCGCTAAATGCTGTAATAAATCGTACGATGTGGACGTTTTTGCCAGAAATAAAATAACCCCCGAAGATATTGAAGAATTTATTGGCATACACGTACCAATTCTCTTCTTTCAATTTAGAAAAGGTCGGCGTGGTGAGGTTTTTTTAACGGAATCGTACCGTGCTTTTCCAGAGAAATAAATAGGCTTCAACGAAAAGCAAAGTGGGCTTATTATACGTAATAAACCTGCGCAGAATAAATCCGAAGAATCTGAATTTATAGAAAAAATTTAAACGATCACCTGCATTGATTGGAGAATTCGTAATAATTCGGATGGTAACTTTTTTTCCCGAATTCGATTTCGCAAAGCTTTTTTTCCCGCTAATTGGTAAACTTTTTTCATCGACAGATTTTTAAGGGCGATTGAAACGATACCCGGGGCAAGTCTAGATACTTAATATGGAAAAGTTTCCGTACCACTTTCGAGCCATAACGATACGGGAGATATATTTTTTTCAAAGTCACTGAATATATTTTCTGGGAAAAATTCGTTGCTCAGTTTGAAGGCTGAAGAATGGATGAAATAGAAGAAAGTTATAAAATTACCAACAGAATGGATCACTTTTTTCTACATCCTGGTATGAAAAAAAGACGATAGCCAGAGCAGCATTTCAAGGCTTTCTTTTTCGGCCAAAACCCCTCCTCGATTTCGGTCGAAGCTGCGGTTTCATTACGCGAAGAGTTTGCCGTTTGCGTTGAATAGCAATAAGCTGGGTATGGTGAAATTTATTATACGGTCCGGCTTCTTCCTCCCTCCACTTTACCCGAGAAACTAGAGGAGCTGCGTACATATACCCATCGCAAAACAAGCCCCAGCCCATAGATCCTGCAGGAGCGACTCCAGTTTTGTCCCCACGGGCTGCAGGTGCCCCACGTGGCGCGAACCCTCCGGGAAACCTCGATATTAACGCCCATTGATCATCCCCTCTCTCGGCGAGGGGGTGAGTCTCGGACTAAAGATACGAGTACATTCGGGATGCATTCGGGTGTTGCAGAGTTCGAGAAGTCCGGCTGCCGACGATCAGGCCAAGGAAACTAGAGAAACGACGCCGCGTCTGGATGACGGAGCTTCGCAAATGGATCTGGCGCGAAGCTTAAGAATTACCAAAAATCATCGAATTTCGGTTAATTTTTCCCGATTTACGGAGTATAATTGAGTATTTTTCCTCGCAATCAGTTTTTGCTTTTCACACCCACGAACTACGCAATGCGATATCAATTTATGTGATTAGAGTATCAGTTCTTATCGTTGTCTTACTTACTAACAATGAGTAACTATTTGATTAACAAGTGAAAGATGAACGAATATTTTCACCTGAAATTGAAAAATATTTTTAATGGAACTATAAATTATGAGAAAAATTTTCCGCTATTAAGACTGCGTACGGAAATTTACGAAATTTTGATTTCGTGCGCAACGTTTCAAAAAACTGCGAGTCACGTCGAGTTTAATAAACGTTATTCGAAAACCTGTACGGTTCAAAACGTACAATGCATCTCTGATTACGAATTTATGCTTTAAAATTAGTAAAATTGTAGAAGAAGTCACGCAGCCGGTAGCATCGAGATAAACGTGAATAACATAAAACCGAAAAAGAAAACAACGTGAGGTGGGTTGAGAATCGTGGAATCACAGTAGTCGAGGAATTGAATCCGGATTCGGGTATTTCGGTGCCAGGAATAAAAGTGGAAATAAAACGAGAAGTGCAGCGTTCTGCGGTGGCGGTGGATATTCGTATTAACGGTACGATTTGTATTCAACGAATCTCAATTTCATTTGATTCGATTTAATTTTGAATAAACGGCGTAAGCCGCCGGCCCCCCTCTGACACGTATCGTGAAACCCCTTGTGAAGCAGGCGATTGATTTGCCCCGCCAAACCCTTGTTTTCCACAGTTTCCAGCTTTAAAATACGAACTGCCTCAATTCCAGCCCCGTTTCGCCAGTACGTTAATCGCTCAGCGTTAAACGCATTTTAGCGTATTTCTGAAAGCATTGACACGTGCAATTTTCCTTCGGAACTTTTACTTAAGATCTGAAAGGAACAGACCCATCGGTGTCTCGATTGATTTTCGGGACGAAGCCCGGCTAGTAGGTACAGCCGTCTTTCCTTCTTCCCTCAAATTTCCCAAGACACCCTAACGCCTGTCCTTTATACACACCTCGGCACCTGTTCCTCACGCCCCGTTCCAACTCGTCCAAGTTCACCATCGATGGTGGGATCGATATAGATCTTTGGGCGGGTGATCGAGTAGGGATCCGGGCAACTTATTGATTCGTGAAAACGTGTTAGAGAAATTACGAACCTTGTTCGAAGTACGCTCAAGATATACCGCGAAGCGGGCTAAATTTCATCGCCAAAGAGCTACTTGTCACTATTTGGTTGTGTTGTAGTTCGTTTGATTCTGAGCCGCAACGATGAAAAGAGAGATGGAGAATGAATGACCTGCATTGAACTGATTGAAGCATTCGATTCAAACAACAATATTAATTATCATAGGTAGGTATTGCAGAGATGCGGAAGGTTGAAATGAAATAAAGAAGCGCGTGTTGAATACAAAAAATTTCCACAATTGTTTATGTAATATACATATATTTTTACTGAAACAAAAGTTATGAATAAAAATTAATTTAAAACCGGAGGACACTTGCCATTAGAAACTTTATAATCATTGTGTTTTTGATTAGAAAAAGGTTAATCTATCGACGACGACGACAACAACAATAATAATAATAATAATGATGTAAAATATGGCGAGATGCGTACAAGTAAAATCGCTTCTGAAAACTACGTCGTTGTTTTCGCTCCGCGCAACGATGATAATATAAATCGGTAAATCCGATCGAGCCAATGACCCGCGAGGAGAATGCTTGAAGTTATAATGTTCCTCTGGAATATTGCAAGTAATTCGAAACCAGATTATAGTCAGAGAACTTGAATTGGCCGAATTGAGTGAGCGATTATAAGAATCGTTGAATGAAAATGGTTCGGCACAGTTGAATTCGAAATATGTGAAAATTGAATCTTGGGTTGTTCTCAGCCCCGCGAATGGGAAAGCTCTGTTGTTGCCTGAAACAGCGTTGATATCAGTCTCGCGCAATTTCCTCGCGCATCGCGTGCTCGAAGCTCGAGAGGCTCTTTTAGCTTCGAGGTTCGAATTTTATCACCTAGTATGGAGCATAGGAGCAGTGAGAAAGAAAGAAAAGCGACCGAACCACGGCAATGTTTATGCAATGTTTCTGCAGGGGTTTTCACGCGCGATCCGCAAGCTCGCGAAGCTTCCGAGTGGCGGGTGCAGGGTTTAGCTTTAATTTTCGACGCCGCGTCTACGTGCCTCGGAGTCGACGGTTGAATTTTCCTCCGCAGATTTGTATCGCCTACGTTTTACGACCCGCACCCACACCTGTCCTTTCACCAGCGCTGCCGATAAGAGACAGAGCCATCTTTATGCCCCGTTTCGCCGGTTTCACTCGGCGAATGACAGCAGGTGCGGCTCGCAGATATCATATTTTTCTCGTCCCGCGTCAGAACGGAGGCTGAATTTTTCATCGTGGAAAATTAACTTTTCACGTACGCGTAGCTCTTCGAGGTTCGAGTAATTGGCGAACATTCTTCTCCGCACCAGCCGTGATTATCTCACGCTTCCTCTCTCTCTCTCTCTCTTGTGCTTTCCTCTATTCCAAAAGTTATACTTTTCACCTCGCCGTTGTGGCATAATAACGTATATACGTGTATTTTTAATACCTGTTTTATTATGTAATGAAGGGTGGGCGGGGGGGGGGGGGGGGCAACAATCATTTTTAATTAAAACTTTTCCAGACTACCGCCCCCAGTCCTCCAACCATCATCCACCCGGCCAGGGCTTAATTTCATAATATTTTCCGTCGGTGCTTACATTTCCTACTAATTGCTCCGCGATGCGATTTTTCGCCTGCAGACGCCCGGCTGTAAGGCCTTGTGCACATTGCGAATTTATGCGCAAACTTTGTATTATTATTATACACGATTAATTTCAACATCTCCCCACGTTTCGAACAAATCATACGATTCGATAAGATTTTCAAACGATAAAAACTGCAGCGGTACAGCTGAAATTTGTTCGTTCTTCCAAGTCGGAACGAAAAATTGTTGCAGGGGGGAGGGAAGAATTTATAAAATACCAGAGATCAATCGCAATCACCGTGTAGCACGAATTTTTTCCTCTCCTCAGGATAATTGAATTCCTTATACTGTACAAACAGTTCCCAGGTAAGCTCGGGTTGGGTTAAGTGAAACGAGTTAGAAATTGTGGGAAATTCGTTAGAGTTAGATAACACTCCGACGGCGTTTCGGAGCCGCTGATTTTTGCGCTCAAGGATTTCCCGCTGCTGCAATTCGACCCCTCTTCGCAAGGAAAACAGGGCGAACACGGATGAAAAACACGGTAGAACCTCGTTTCCGCTAAAGTGGGCTGGCTTAGTTTCTCCTCCCGTTTTTTCTGCCTGTTTTTCCGTTTTTTGCTTCAGGTTCACCAAGAGATCCGACCTCCCCCTTTATAAACGTTACCACCGTAAAAAAAGAGGAAAGGGTGGGGGAGGGGGGAGAGGAGAGGGAGGAGAGAGCGAGACGATGGAGAGACTTTCCCCAGGCTTTATAATCTCGCACGGATGGTATACCTATACCTTGGGGGCGGGGGGTTGGAAATATCAATATTTGCACAATTAATCTCGTCAAATGAAGATTAATCTCCTCTTCTCGGTAACGCTTGCCAAAGTATTAATATTCTGATTGCAAAGCAATTTCTGTAGAAAAAAAAAAAAAAAAAAAGAAAATTATCGATGATGATAATAAGAAGAATAACGATAATATAACCGATATAATATAAATTGTTTGAATAGAAAAAAAGTAAGTGCGGAATAACGGAAACTTGGTGTAAAATATTATGCAAAGTTAATTACACTTGACGAAATTTTATTGCCCTAGTTGCGAAATTTATTTCCTACGGGAAAATTGCGAATATCCAATTCACCCACAAATCGCTGAACACGTCAGACGCGTCCGTCTATAAGCTGAGGTATTTCACCGCTAGTAGAGTTTCAGTTTTCCATCACCTTCTTGCTCTGAAACATCAAGGCGATAAACGCGAATATAACGTAAGTTATAGGCAGTCATTCATGGAAATACACCTGTCTTGGAGAATCGTTCTTCGATGCTCCTCGTACTCTTTGACATTTTGTATAATAATAGTACTATAGGTCATAGAATTATCGCACACATACCCAATGCGTGTATTTTAATACACACACGTATGTTCTACGTAAGTACATACAATATACAATGTACGTGTACGAGTATAATTCAGCCGGGCGACTTTATCGCGAGGAGCTGAATTATGAGCCGCCGGCGACCAAAACGAGAGAAAAATTATGAGTAGAAAAAAGAAGAGAAGAAGAAAAAAAGGCACGGTAGCAAAAAAAAAAAAAAAAATAAACAAACAATTATACAGAACTTGGTGTAGAATAATTGAAATGTACAAAGTTGAGTAACAATCTGGTGAAAAAACGGGATAAAACTTTTCCACGTTCTCGTTTTCTTCTTCGTTACATTTATTAATTTTTTTTCTTTAAGTTTTAGTTTCTCAGTTAAAATTTACGATCCATACAGCGATAACTAATTCTTTATTATCACAATATATACGTATTTATTATACGCACATCTGCATGTACCCACATTTTTCCATAACTTTTATAATCTTTACCGTTCGTAACGCTCTATGCTCTCTTTTTCTTTCACGTCTTCTTTTCATTTTGTTTTTTCATTGCCGTTTACATAACCACGAACGGAATTTATAAGTGCAAAATCATGCCCCGCCGGGATAAAAGGTCGGAATGAAGATAAAATGTTGGATATTTTTTAATCACTTTCGAAGCAGCAGCGACCTCGCCTCGCCCCCTTTTCCTCCCTTTCCGCGGCCCCGTTATTACCCTCGTCTTATACCGTGCCCTGAAAATCGGCTAGGAAAGAAGTTTAAAGTACTTGCGAAAAACCAGCGCGAGCGATTCGCCGTAACTCTTGCCAAGCCGTGGAAAGATTAAAACCAATAACTTCTAGCTTCGGGGTTCGAATTCTTCACCGAAAACAATTGCGTCACTGGAGTGAGTGGCTGGAGAGCCGGTCGGACGTGAGAAGCGTTGAAAATCGATGCCGCGACGACGTCGTTGACGTTTACCTTGTCTTATGTGTACATATACATATACATACAAGACATATACCTACATACCTAGAGAGAGAGAGAGAGAGGAAGAGAGGAAATAACTCGGTGGAGAATTGAAGACAGTTTTTTGCAATACTGTGCGCAAAATTCGATTTTACGCACTGTTATTATTGCCTTGAATGTCACTTTTCCATACAGTGTGCGTCAGATAAAAAAACTGTAGAAAAGAATACTTGGCTGTGTTAAGGAAATTCCGAAATTTAAAACCGTTTGCTAAGGCTAAAAATATCAACCAAAAATGTTCTCCTTGAAACCAATTCATTCTTTTGTCAAGACCGAAATTTTCTACACTAGTTTCCGTGTAGAAATTGGAAGAAACGTGGTTTTTCGATACACCCTAATCTATACCCATGTATCATACATTGCATCGATAATATCGATATATATATATTTGTTTGTATCATCTCGCGAAACGTGGCTAGTCTTATATATATGGTATATTCTCATATGTCTGCCTATATCACGCGAGCGAAGGTGGGAAGCCGGAACAAACAGACGATGAAAAAGATACAGTGGGTTCACAGATGCCGCGGATTGTTTGTCCAATCTTTGACCCTCATTCCTAAACAAACACGAACTTCGTTAGGTTCGCGAGAGATTCGTTCGCGCCTTTGCTGCACGGTTCTTTGCCCTCGTGATCCGACTTATGGGCGACGTTGGGAAATTCGGCAAAATTTCAAGGTTAAATAGGTATCCGTTTCGAGTAACGAACTATCAGAGAATCTTGTCCTAATATCAAACCTTGGGGGTGAGTCTGAAGTTCCGAATTTGAAAAGTTCCGAAAGCGTCTAATTTCAAGTCATTTTGTGGCGAAACTTGCAGTAAGGAGATGAAAATTTTACGAAACTACAAGGTTTCGAACGGCTAGAAACCCGACGACGCAAAGTTCCGAAATGCAAGATTTCGAAAATTCAAGTTACAATAAAGTAAAATTCCGAAAGTTAACATGCACTCACTCAGCGTAGTTTACTCGACGAGTGGGTGTGAAAAATTAGAAAAACCAAAAATCCGAGCGACCAGGTTTCCGAACGTGAAAATATCGAAAATCGAAAACAAAGAAAGATCAAACTCGTACAATTTCACCAACCCAGAAGTTCGCACAACTGAAAATTTCCGATCATTCAGAATTTCGATGTTTCAAATTTTTTAATTTTCTTATTTTCTCATTTTCGGAACTTTGAGCGTCGGATTTCGGTCATTTCGAAACTTTGATATTTCGTCAAAGTTTGATTTCTTTACTTTGAGTTTCGCCAGCAAAAAATTCGAAACTTCAACGCCTCCCCAAACCTTGCCTTAATAAAAATTTTTGGATACTTGTTTCGGTTTTATTCTTCTCTCGTTTTAAATTCCGGCGATTTTTTACCTCGGTGACGGGGACGCCGGTCGCTGTCCCCGGTACGCGGTTCACCCCGACACGCCACACCACGCGGCTCTAATAAATCCTCGAAATCGTGCCTCTTAATGGAAATGGCTGTAAGTTACCGCAGCCTCCCCCGCACGAAAAGCGGACCCACCCATCCACCCGGCAAGTCGGCCTGCCTGTCCGCCCGCCCGCACAAAGCCGGCTGACTCTGGGCATTTCATCTTTTCCCCTAAAAAAAGGTCTCTTCGTCCTCTTCACGCCCCTGCAAGATTCTTCTTTATATTTATTCTACGCCGTCCCCGCCTTCCCACGGTTTTCGGATACGCGGTCCCACACCTATAATGTATCTGGGTACCGATGCGCGGAGGACTCCTTTCGAGACCTTGAGTTCGAAAGTGAGAGCCATCGAGGCAAATTACCGACATTCGCAGATAAAAGCTCGCGCCGAGCTTTTCTGCCGCAGGAGTCGAGGCGGCTCGGTGTATTCTCGCGGCAATCGCTTATTTATTTGTCTCGAGTGCTGTTCGATTATTCCGGCCCCGGTCCGTCTTAAATCGGCGTCCGGAGGACCCCAACGATTCCTCGAGGAAACCTTACACTTTCAGCTGGCGTTGTGCGCTCAGGTGTTTAACGGATTCCAACCTCCCCGGGTATGTTCCGTAATCCGAAGTGAGTCTGCAATTTGGCCTCTCTTGACCTTAGCGTCGGCTATAAATTTAAGTAACAACAATAATTCGCTTCCCGAAGCTAAATTTTCATCTCGGAGAATTATCTTGCATGACGTTTCTCTACCCAGGAAGGACTCGCGATTTCATGGCACGATTTTCAGACCCCGGACGGGGCGATGAATGCTGCAATTACGTAATCTCGAAGGCTGTAGCTATACGGAGCGCGGAAAAAGAGCATTATGGAAAGGAAGAAGGCACGCCGGCTGATAGACGCATAATAGGTGCAGGATCGGCGGTCTCCTGTGTATAATGGAAAATATTTTTCTCCCTGTTCGCCGGTTGCCTTACAGTCCCGTAATGTATACCATCCAGGCGAGGGCGGAATTCCCGGAGTTCGGGAAGCTGGAAGAGAGGCTGCAGCGGAGTGAATAGAGACGAATGAAGCCCGGGGGAAATGGGAAAGAAAAGGAAACAAAGCCGGCACAAACAAGATAAGAAAGAAAAAGAAATGCCTTTTATAAATGCAAGCGTTGATCCGTCGGATGAGATTTCCAGGGGGAACACTGCCGTGCTGCAGAGCTTTCGCGCCCTGGACTATTGCTCGAGATTTTTGTCTTTTTTTAGTCTACTCCGTGCCTCCGCAGATCCCGCGAATTCGCATTAATATCCAACATCGCGAAAATCCTCGCTGCTCGAAAACAGACGTTAAAGACAAGATGGCCCGATCGCATTTTCGACGAGATTTGTGAGGAACGGGGTTGAAGTTGCGAAATTGAAAAGTTCCGAAAGCACCTGATTCCGAGTTATCTTGTCACGAAACTTGAAGAAGAGAAATCGAACGTCGACGAAACGACAAAATTTTGAATGGTCGGAAATCCGAAGGATCAAAGTTCCGAAATTCAAGATACCGAAAATTCAAGCTCCGATAGAGCAAAGTTTAGTAATTCACGGAACTGAGAATCTTCGATCATTCGGAATTTCGACGTTTCGGATTTTTAATTTTTCTCACTTTCGCACTTTCGGAACCTTGACTTGTCCGAGTTACGCCCTTTCGGAACTTTGAGCGTTAGGTTTCGGACCATTCGAAACTTTGCTGTTTCGTCAAAGTTTGATTTCTTCACTTGAGGTTCCGCCACCGACATATATTCGGAACTTCTCAAATTCGGAATACATCAGTCCCACCCACTCGTATATAGCCGCATGCCCCCTTCCTTACCGACCCTGTTCTTCGGAGCTGAATATTTTTGAAACTTCGAAGGCGAGAAGGAAAAAATTGCGCGTTGACGGTATACGGTTCGCTTTTCTCTTCCGAAATTATCTTTGCGACACCCGGGTGATATCCCCTTTTATCGGTTCGTCGCAGCCGAGGGTTGAAAAACGAGCTACGCTACTCGGGCGAAGCTAAGGTGAGGCGAAAAAGAGCCAGGCTTGCGTCTCCCTCGGGATACTTAGCTGTTATTTCGGGCGGCTAGAATCAGGAACAAAACGTTAGACCGACGGGAAGAGAAAACAGATTCTCGCCGAGGAAAGTATGGTCGTTCTATGCTCTGGGCTTAAGGGCGGCGTATACCTATAGGTGTGACTATTAAGGTGCCGGAGAAATCTTATCTCCGGAAGTAATCAGCGAGGCGGTACCGGCTTTCTTCTTTCTCCCAGCTTATACCCGCCTCCTTATATATAGAAAGGGTTATTCAATGGCCAATGACGACGAAACGCTGCCTGCCCGGAATAACGGCGAACCGACGGCCCAAGTACCGAGACCGACCAAAACGACGCGCGACTTTCTCCTTGTTTACACTTCCGCTTTTTCGACATGCGATATCCCCGAGAAAATGATACGGATATTGCCATTTCATCCGGAAAGAAATACTTCTCAGAAATATATTTTCTATTCTTCGATAATACTGTAAGGAATTTTAACCAAAATATTCTCCGCGAGGTGCGGAAGAAGAGGGGGACTTTAATCCTTTGAGTCAAAGTACGAATCTGAAATCGGATTTAAAAAATTCAAAATGGCAGATCCGATACCGCGGACGAAAATTTCAAATACGATCGAATCCGGAGAAAAAACTCAGTCCAGGGGTTTTTGGGGTCGGTGATTACTAATCTGAAATCAGATTTTGAAAATTCGGTATAGCGAATCCAATCAGCGACTTTTTTCACCGCATTCGATCAAATTTGGACTTTTCACCCGCCATCTTGAATTTTTGAAACATGATGTTAGTTTCTTAATCCGTGACCTCAAAAACCGTGGAATGCTATCTTCTTAGAAAAGTTGACTCGGCACAATAATGTGCGACTCAAAGGGTTGGGTAAAATACTTTCAGGCAAAAATCAATATTCTTTTGTAAACCTTTCAGATTGATTAAGAAAATTTGTTTGATATCCTCAATAGATGGCAGCGATATCGGGACCATAACTCTTACCAGAGATGCTATTAAATTTTCTCAGAAATTGAGCTATGCTCATATACACGAGTCTCCGGTTTCACCTCCTTTGCTGAATAGAGTAAATGACTTCATGGTTTTCGCAGGAAAGTTACGAGGGTTCGTATGAAATTTCTACCAATTAGCGAGTCCTCGATTCTTAGGAGAGTAATTGCACACGTGTAACGACAGAAACGTCTGGGGGCGAGATTTCGGGTCCAGGATCTCGGCAAGGACGAAGCAAAGGGTGGAAGCCACCGTTCTTTGGGAAAACAAAGAGGCACTACAACTTCTTGCTCCGCCATTCGTCTTTTGGCGGTCGGCTCGCGAGTCTCTTTGTTCTCTTCACATCCACCTCGCACTTATCCTGCCGGCCTTTCTTCCGTGGTATATGTAATATTATTTCAGGAGAAAGGGCAGCTATTTTTACGAATTAATGCGTCCACCGCAGACCGCCACTACGTTAGACCGTGCACGCCACGTTCACACCGGAAACAGAAATATATATATACATATACATATATATATATGTATATATATATTTTATACCGACGATCACATGCCTGTCCGCAAAACAATTTTCCCTCTCTTTGTTTTCTTCACCCTACGTGCGAATAAATTGTCACGGCTATTTTCGCCTGCCTTTGTTGTGCTTTCTCCGAGCGAGGAAAAGCCTTTTTACGCACCAGTTCCTCATTCGCGTTGCAGCGTATAAAACGAGTACGATTAGCCCAGACGATATGCAGCACGGTCGCAAAATGTAGCAAACTTATGTAGACTTGACAATATGTACGCATTAAGGCCAGTTAATTAAATTCCATTCCATTCCATTTAATATTCCGTTTCGTTAATCAAATCACTATGATATAATTAATTTACATTATAAAACGCAGGAGACTTCGTTACGTCGGCAGCGTTGGTTATGAAACTGCAGCCATACGCTTTCGCGTTCGCGATATAATTGATATATTCTCCTTAAATATCGGAACTTTGATTCTGCTTCGAATACCCAATTTGCGCCTAACGGATGTACATATACAGCTGCTGTAATTGCGCTTCAATTTCCAGGGCAAATTATTCTCAGTTTTCTGCTTTTTTCATTCCTTCTGTCCTTTTGCCGATACCCCAATTTGTTTAAGCAAACTATACAACGAACAAATAAACGTGCATTACGTATTATTGAGTTTGTTCGTGTTGCTTCTAGCGCCCGACCTCGCTGTTTAAGGCTGCTGCAGAAGCTAAGTATCGCGAAGAGAAGCGCAGTTTATTTGCGGATTAGACCGTTCACACACCATAAATCTCTAACCAAATCCAGTAGAATCATAGAGGAAACAACGCGGTGAGATACCGCCTGCGTTTGAATCGGCGATAAGAGAGCAGAAAGAAAATAATAACATACAAGACCGATCATGGCGAAAAAAAAAAAAAGAGCGAAGAAGTAGGAACCGGAAAGTAACGACGCGGCCTTCAAACCTTTCAAAAAGTGAAAATCCTTTCTCGCAAACAATGTTTTTACCCACAGTCAAATTCTCGAGAGAAATCTTAAAAATATGTGACTCGTATTGGACAAGTAGAAAAACTTTGCCGAAAACACGAGCCTAGAAAAAGGTCGGGAATCGAGTTGGGTTGTGGCAACAGGAGGAACAGCGAAAGCTGCGAGCGAATCGCGCGCAGGATATTATATTCGAAAGTCAAAATACAAAGCTCACTTACCCAACCACCCGCTTGCAGATTCAAAACACACGCCTACAGCGCTGAAAGACACTATGCACAAAACTAACAACCGTCACTGATGAGAATGACTAAAAATAAGCGTTTTTTGATTAAATCGATTATATTTCCCGATTAATCGAGTATAATCGATTATTTTTCAAACCCATTTGATACAACAAGTGAAAGATAAATGAATATTTTCACCTGAAATTGAAAAATATTTTGAGCGAAACTGTAAATTATCAAAAATCTTTTCCTCGATTAAGAATACATACTCAAATCTACGAAATTTTGTTTTTACATGTACACTTGGGGACAATGAATCTGAAACGGCTAATTTTTTACACTAGACAGTTATATTGGCAACGCAGAGAAACCTGACATAACCCATGACCGTCAAATCTAACCTTAGAATACCGCGGGGATAATGACTTGTCGGATTGACACGTATACTAAGGTTAGATTCGACGGTCATGGGTTATATTATGTTTATCGAGGTTGAGTTTGTTTCACGCTCAGACCACTATGGCGCTGTGGGTTTCTCTGTTTTGCCAACATAACTGTCTAGTATAAAAAATTAGCCGTCCCGGATTCATTGTCCCCAAGTGTACCGTTTCAAAAAACTACGAAATAATCGATTAATCGATTAATTTTTACCGACTCAACCGAATCGTATTTTTAGCTTAGTGGCTATCATTAGTCACTCACTGGATCGCCTCGGCACCGAAGAGTAAACAAACATTGTACAAGTTCGCGCAACGCTCCGATCCGTCGCTGAACGGAGACTGAGGCCATCAGCTATATGCGAGCGGAAAATATGAGTGGGACATTGGGGACATTATGCTGAGCAGTAAGGCAATATCAGGGCTTGGCACGACTCGTGGTTTTTGCTTCTATTCCGAACGAGCTGGCGTTAACTTCCACCGTTGGTGTGTGGAGCTTGTGATGTGGATGGGATGAGAAAACGTCGGAGGAAAGCAAGGGAGGGGGGAGGGTAGGAAGGATCACCACCACTGATGGAAATCTGACCTGAGATATGTTTGTAAATTAATCAGCGACACTCGTCTGTGTAAGTATTCTACGGGAGCAAATTGTATGGTCTATCGCTTCGAAAGCGTATACGAGGCTGTTTTTCAGTCACAGTGGGATGCTAAGCGTCTCACCTCAAGAATTTCCTTGACCCAACCTTATCACAGTTTATTTACAACTCCACACGATCTTTGTTACTTCAGATTCATGATCATCGACCCCGAAAACCCCCGTGTAAGAAAATTCAGGCAAAAATATTGAGCTGAATAATGTGTGACTGAAAGGGTTAATCTGGAAGATCGTCATTTCATTTATGTATTACACCATGTGACAAAGATTCGAGAAGCATTCGAGAACACAGATTCTTATAGATACAATGAAGAATATATAATACTTGACGTGGAAAAATGGTGTCAGAATTTCGAAAACTGTGATTTTTATTTATACATACAACAATGCTATGCTTGTCTATGGAAAACTTAAGCGGATATCGATACGACTTGCAAAAGTCTACATAAGTATGTATATCGTATATACCATTATTCCATCCACTTCTCGCTACACGTTCTTTTATAAATTAACAATTATGAAACTACATGCTTTGCAGAACGCAGTGCGATATAGCAGCTCGCCGACGCGCTACGCCGCTAACGTTGTCATTATCTCAGAGTGCTTGTAGCAGGAGGAAGTTCGCGCAAGATCAAGTATTTCTGGGAAGAGGGAAAGATCCGGGACCCTTGGATAAATGGGGAAGCTGAGGCGGGGTTAAAGAAAGAATAAGATGTTGGCTCTTCGTGTTAAATGGTACCGAAAATCGATTAAGTGTCCTAGAGCTTTGAATATCGGTAAATCAGCTCTCTCTCTCTCTCTCTCCTCTCTCGCTAAGAAAAAAAAAAAGAATAAAAGAACAGATTGACGGAAGACAAAATGGAAATGTAAATTCTGAGATAAAATTGAATTCCACTTAACTTCAGCTGTCAGTCTTCGTGCACAGTTATTATTACGTGCCGTCGAAGACTCGCTAAATATTTCCGATATAATCCGCAAAGCACCGGCTGCAGAGAGCTTTATTCGAGGGCAAGTTATAAACGGTTTGATATTTTCGTGCATGAAGCGAGCAACATCGATCGCTACGTTCGCTGCACTGACCCCTTGCATCGTGGAACAAAGTTGGAGCTGAGTAAAATCGATTACAGGCACCTTAACACGGGAACGCTTTGACCCCATATAATCCGCTGCACTCGAATTAGCAGCGATTTCCAATCGAATGGAGCTTCCAGAGTGGAAAAACGCAAAGAGGAGAAGAAATCTGATCACCGAAGCTCACCCGCTGAAAATGCGCTCCGGCGTGTTCTTTTCAAACGTAACGAATTTGTACTTAGGAAAATTCGTTGCCTGTTTCTACGAGCAAAAGAACACACACCGGGGTGGATATAATAAACCGAAATACCGTGTGAGAATATCACATTTTCACGAGATTTTGCGAAGCGAGCTACACGATTTGCGTTTACAAAGCGACTCACGTACCGGTGTCCGCATTAGAGATTAAACACCCGTAAAGATCCAAACCCACCCGCACGAGTAGAGCCTGCAAACTGACCGCGGGCCTCAGCGTCCTGCAGGAATTTTCTACTCGCACGGTTATCCGGCGTTCGAATTTTCATTATAGTTGAATAGCCGGTATATGGTGCTTTCGGGAGATGGTGCGAATCGTTCACATTTCAGCTTATATTCCAGGCGCACAGCGGTCCCAAATCCCGTTCGTTGATTTTTATAAAAATTCGGATATAGGGGTTTTCGAGGTCGCTGGTTACGAATGCGAGGTGACATTCAAAAAAAAAAAACAATATTATGGCTCGAATATGGCAAAAAAAAAATGGTTCCAACACGGCGAGTACTTTTTCAATTTTTTTGAAACATTCTGTATGAAGATTTTTCAGGCCCTTAATTACGAATCTAAAGTCAAATGAATAAAAAAAAACAAAATAATCAGCGAATTAGATTTATTAAAGTCCCTAAAAAAATTATTTTTTTTTCCACTTTTGGCCAGCTTCTTGGGATTTGGGACCACTGTGAGGCGCCTCAAAGATATTTGCGTAGACGCAGAGGGAGAGGGATCACGAATGAATTGGTCAATGAACTCAAAATCCGGTGAGCAAATGAGGGGGACCGGGAACTTTTGAGCTGGATGAAATGAAAGCTTTTATCGACTCCTAGGCTGTGGGGCAGAACCGTTTAATCGCATCTTAAGCAATATTAGGCTCGAGATTAATGATATCCCCCTATTCTAAGGTAGGTAAAAATTCCCACGGTAGAATCGGCCATGTGTGAAATTTTCTTTTCGAAAAGTTTGAATTCAATTGCAAAATGTTACTAGAGTAAAGAGGTAATTAAAAATAATGAGACTAAATATTAGACTAAAGCGATGCGAAATTCTGGAGAAGTTAGTGATGTGAGAAAATATTTGTAGAACCAATTGGCGAGAATGGTATTTTATATTACTTACTGCTAACAAATCCTTCGTAACATTATAGGATCTGAATTCGTTATTTTTGATAGGTAGAAATTAACATTTGAAACTTAATTTGACAGATGATTTTCTTGTGTAACCCGGTGGTATCTAAAAATGAGATCATGCGTAATGTGGAAAGTGTAAATTTGGGAATTAGCTTCCATATCTCCCTTCATATACTGTTTTGAGAAACACAAAGTACCCGTTTCCACGACGGTCGAGTGAGTCTGCGAATGCGTATGCGTAGAGTACAGAAAATACCACTTTTAAACCCTATGAGTTCAAAGTGGACTTTTCCGTACTGTGCGCATGCGCTGTCGCAAAAAAATCTAACATTACGCAACCCTAACCTCAATTTCGCGCCTTGCGAAAAAACGCACAACGTACTTTGGGCTTCGACTTCACCTACGACTTATATTGCAAACTTACGCTCGACCTAAAAAGACCAAGTTTACTTCCTTCTTGCACATAATAATACTATCGTCGAACGAAAGCAGGGGGTGTTGTAAATGTGTGTTCGAAAATTTTCACGGCTACACGTTGGCGTGGCCGCATTATACTCACAAGGGAAATTCGGAGGACAGACAAAGTGCTGCGTGATCGTCTTAAGTTAGTTCCCAAGTGCTGCCCTGGCCAACTGTTCTACGGACTCATTGTCAGTCAGTTCTACAGCTCTGTGTTTGACTTTCCAACAGTTTACCGCGCAGTGCTGAAAAGGGAGAGGGATATATATATATATAATATATATATATAAGGAAAAGCATTTGATAAATTGAATTTTCAAACCTAGGTTGTGCAGTTAGCAAAACTCTCTTCTGCGTAGGTAATTCGCACGTATATAACTACTCGGAATATTTTTTTATCAGCACACACGTAGGTTCGCACATTCGATATTGCAATAACACTTTCAGATATGTTTTCGACGTGTTATAGGATCGCTCTGTCAACACGTGAAGTAAATACTCCCCCGAAAACTCTTCGGCAAATCTCTTCGATCTAATATCTCTAGGTACTCAAAAGAGATCAGATTTTCACAGAGAACGATTTTGTTTCCACAGACTACCAAAATTTTCCGCCTTCGCGTAGACCGTTTATCCGGGTACGTACAGCAAGTTAAGCTTCGGGTAAATTGATCAGTAACCTCCATCAATTTTGTATCTCGAAACACGGGCAAGATTGATAAACGGAGATAATGCGGGTATACCGTTCCTCCGCTACGAAATTCAATATGTATATGTAATATCGAGACCGGGGACGTTAAGCTTATCTGCGGAAGGGCCCGAACGCTCCCCGCGAATTAGTGCATCGCCTGGAACACGACCGAAGGCCTTAATCACTTCACCCCAAATTTCAGAGACACAGCCTTCGCGGCTTAAGAGGCTTCGACTTGCTGTCGGCGCCGCTGGCCGACAGAACGACGGTGTCTTCTCCTTCTCCTTCTCCTTATCCTTAAAAGGATAAGTGCCGGTGGCGGAGGGCTGACTCGAGGCTTGGCTGAACCACTTCGCCTCCTGAGCTGCTGCTACTACACAAGAGATTACCATACCGCTTCAGCTTCGATAATCGAAAATTTATTTTCACAAAGTTCAGGACACCGGAGATGGAGCAGATATACCAGAGTGACGTCGAGGAGAGAATTTTATCAGGGTCACTCCGAAGTGGAGAATAAAAGGTCGACGAGTGATGTAATCGAGTTTTTCTTTTTTGCACAGCTTCGGAAAATTGGCGGAAGGATGAAAATTTCACGGAACACTGCAGCTTATACCTATAATTGAGAGAATAGCATTTGCGATTCTCAGCGAGAAACCGGCCGTCTGACCAATAACTTCAATTTCTAGAGACGTTATACTCTATAAATCAACGCCGTTTTTAATCTCGAGGTTATTGCTTCGGTAAAATAAGAAACTGCACCGCATCCGCCTGCGGTGCGGATGTAATAAGTAACGCGGCTGCAACGCGGTACCTACCTACTCTTTTTCAGCCGCAGGTGTTAAGTGTGTAATTAATTTTCATTGCCGGAAGTTCTTGCGTTAATCTGTTGATTCGCTTCCCGTGTAAGAAATATTCCATGCAGACTATATTTCCCTCATACCGCACTGTGCAATGTTAAGGTATGAAACAAGATGATGAGTATCGCAGCCTTTATTTGAAAAAGAATAATCTACGGGTAGATTTCAATAAAACCGGAAGTCGAACTCGCCGATATGAAACAAAGTACTACACAGCTTCGAACCTGAGATAATATACTCACCGCAAACTATCCTATCTTTTTTTCAATGGATTACTTTTTTTTTATATAATAACGCCGTGCAGCTTCCCACCGAGCGGCGGAAGTTTCTCGAAGATCGAATAAAAATATTGAACGAAAGTGCAGTGACGATGTATATTTTTGGTATAATGTAAAAGCTGCGGATATTAGGCCTGTGTGACGGTTAGAATAGATTCCATTTCTCGACTTCGGAAACATTAATACAGCCAACTGAATTCCTGAATCCCTGATTACATGCATTATACCCACAACGGTATTTGAGCGAGCGGTTCATGATGATAAAGGAAGCCGCCGTACCTAATTGCTTGGGATAGCGCATTTCGCAAGTTCTACATCAAGCGCGCGATAAACTTTCAGTTGTCACATCGGTTCCAAGTCCCTGTATAGGTATACGTACGTATATGTACATAAAGCGGAAAGCTAAGGAGCTGAGAGCTTCCTTCAGGCTCATCCCGCAAGCAACTCCTTATTGTTGATAAGCAGATACCAGCCAGGTAAGTATGTACCTTATACCTTATATGCATATACCTTATGCCGCTTCGCGCTCAGCTAATTATGCCCGCCGTCTGCGCGCTGATTTATTTAATTTTCAATTCTCTTACGCTGCGGGGATACAGAAAGTATACTTTATTCATCGGGCTTCGGAATATTACGAGAAGCTGCAGCCGACTCGGGTCTGATATCAAAGCGATGAAGACATTCGCGAACGTACATATTGTAATAATTGTAAAGAAAGAGGAAGCTTTATAACACGTGTTATCTCATTAAGAGCCAATTCACTGGTTTCCGTCAATATAGGTCGTCGGTACGTTGATTTCAGTTTGAAAGATTCAAACACACGCGGAAGGAAAAAAAATTATTATTATTCCTGATCTAAGAAACCGTCAAATCAATGCCCTGCATGAATGATATTCAATAGTGATGATTTGGGTTATTGTGCATGCAAATGATGATACAACAAATGTCCGGAATCGATTGTATATTTTATCCACATTCTTATCGAAAGCCAACAAATTCAGATATTCACATCTCTCTTCGTCGTTTTCACAGCTCACTTTCGACTGAATTATTATTCGCTCCAAATCTCAACATTTTTCAACTTCCATGCACTCTAGCGTTCTTTCTTTGTCTTTCTCTCTTTCTCTCTTTCTCTCCTATTCTCTATTTCCCGTAATTCGAAACTCTCCAACCACTCAATTGTTCGTGTATAATAATGTATAATAGTACTAATATAGCATCTCCAAAATAACGGATTGTGTGAATTAATAAATAAATTTCTTCGTCTTATAGTGTTATTATTTTTTGAATAACATTTAACAG
Organism: Neodiprion lecontei; assembly: GCF_021901455.1. Lineage (NCBI taxonomy): Eukaryota > Metazoa > Arthropoda > Insecta > Hymenoptera > Diprionidae > Neodiprion > Neodiprion lecontei. The sequence continues at coordinate 43,053,970 of NC_060261.1, read as the reverse complement.
TTTTTTTTTTTACGTTTTGTTTTGTATCGCTCCAAATTTCCTTTTCAATTCATTAATTAATTATATTCAACCTAATTATAACTAATTATAATATTAATAATAATAATAACAATAATAATTTCATTAGTTTTATTATGAATAATAGTTATTATCAAATAAAAACCTTTGATTTAAATGATAAGACGAGCTGAAGTCATCATATAATGTATCTACTACGACCAACTAGGTCACTATTGGGTATATCTATATTTCTCATTTGTAAGCAAACAGCAGGTTCTTCATAGAAAACAAAATCATGAGGTCACGGATGAAACATGATTAAGAAATATATTGATGTGTGTGTGTGTGTGTTTGTGTATGCTTTTCAACCTTTAATGAATTATTTTGTTGAGAATATTTCACCTCAAAATTTATCGGACCGCTTTTATCAGTTTTCTTAATTTTTTTTTTTTTTAATACCACGATTTCTCTAGTTTCATGAGTGTCACTACTGTGAATGGTACATTGTACCTTGAAAAAGTATTCTCCTGAAAAGAGAAAGAAAGTAAGAGATTGACAGTAAAAAAAAAAAATGGAAAACTTGTATCTTGCGTAAAAGATTAATCTGCCTTTGAACAATTTGTAATTATAATATTTAGTACCTATACGTCGTATACAAAATTTAAATAAAACATTTATTATAATATTGAGAAATTTATGGGGAAGGAGCTGAGGGACTTGTAATGGGATTTTAAAAGGAATCCACCGTACCTTATTTATTTATAATATGTATCTAACGTATTATTTATAATATATTTTATGTGTTTTCTGTTCAACTTCCTTTTTTTTTTTACCTTTGTAATTCTTTCTATCGAATATGCATTTGCAACTACGGTTGTTCAACGCATTCATGATTCAAAAGGCTTGGGGTCGGTAGAAGTTTTGATAAGAGGGACAAGAACTACGCAACTGTTCCATGATTTCAAGGAAATTTCATGCAATCAAGGCAATACATAAGCAGATTCAAATTTTCTGTAATTTCTTTTGAATGTCGTATCCCTTTCATTACTATCAAAAAAAAAAAAAAAATAAAAAATAAAAATAAAAATAAAAACGGGATTAGTTGATTGATGGACTACTTATGGAGGGCGCTTTACCTCATCCCCCAAACTGGCAGCCTTACAGACTTATCCAAAAACCCCATTATACCTTTTAGGCCATCCGTCCACTGAATTGTGAACAATGAAGTACAAATTTGTTTTTTCATCATATGGTCAACAGTGTGGGCATTAAATCGCCAAGCAGAGGTCAAATACTGTGACGGTTATTTAAAGTCAGAAAAGGAGAGATCAGATTTTAATCGATTCACCATATTAGTTTATGATTTTTTCTTTTTGTTCCTTTTCCCATAGTAGACTATTTCTCCAAAACAGATTCTGAAAATATACAGGCAATTTCAGTACACGTATCTGGAGAAAATGTCGAAAGTCCAGTTTTATAAATGTACCACGAACGAAAGTTTGAAAATACAGTAGAACCGTATTTCAACCATCGAAGTTTAATCCAGGAGTTTATATGTCGGTCTGCCTAATTTTATTTTTTTTCCATTCCACATCTCTATCCAAGTCAATTGCTGCTTATTTATACTGGGAAAGTGGTGTCACTTGATATTACGCATGTATGCGTATATGTATATATTTACCTATAAATGAATTACAACCGAGTGATAGTTCAGTAAAATACGCTGATCAAGTTTCTGCACGTAGTAGAAAAATGTTAAAATTGCTCTTTCCGTATTTTCGTAATTAAAAGCAGAGTATCGTGATGTCACAGGATTAATATTACTATAATTGCGAAATATACATAATAGGATGAGATACTCTTTATCGTGAAACACTGTGAAGGTGAAAACAAAACTTATCAAATTTAACAACCTTAGTGGCAAGAAAAAATAATGAAAGCCTTTCACTAGAATATTTGTTCTTTTATCATTACTCTCTATCTCTATCTCCATTGTGTAATTGGTTTTTCTTTTTTTTTTTTTTTTTTCTTTTTCCTCGTTTCAAAGCCAGAATCGTTTTTATCTAATTCTGATACTATATACTCGTGCAACTACTATTTATTAGTTATTGCAAATATTTTTATCAGATTATTTTCAGCGGTGTTAGTACATGTGTTTGTACGTGTCATATCTATTCATATCTATGCTTATCTCAAATGGGTTAAGCAATTATTTCATACACAGAGGGCTACTACAAGCTGGCGGTAAAATAGAATCATTGTGAAAATTTGAAGAAAAAAAAAATGTCAAGAAAACTGACGACTTCGTTTACTCAACATTTTAACAATTTATTATACAGATTTATTATATGTAGTGCTGAAATTCATTACTTGAAAAAAATATGTGTGTATGAATACATATATACATATATAAAACGAAAAAAAAAAAGAAATACCTCTACTGCAATATACTCTACATAAAATAACTAGCAACAGTGATAAATTGTTGAGTACTGATGGTCACCCTGCACGAATATTCCACTCTTTGCGAATTCACAAGGTACCAGTGAGAAAAACAGACGGTCTTTCATCACTCGGAGATTTTAATGAACAATACATTAACGCTCAAAAAGAAATATTATTTCACCTGAAAATAGCGACTCTCTGGGCAACTAAATTTCTGGACCCGTTTGGTTAATTCTGCTTCAATCTTGTAATTATTAAGGAAATTAGAAGACAAAAATTACCGATGACTCGATAAGAAAAAACCTCGGCTTATAATCGAAAGAATAAGAGTATGTGATCGCGGAATACAGTACTTTACTAAAAACTTTACTTTAGTAAAATAATTACACTATACAGCAGCATCTGAAGTCTACCGAAGTTTTCGTAACGAAGGCGCTCCGAAACGCCTAGTAAAATATTTATATAAGGGAAGATCAGTCGGGTTAGATAGCTTTTTTTCTTTTTGCAATCATCTAGGTTCCAAGCATGCGAATGAAAGTTTCTTCAAACAAATGTTTGGAATTTACATGAGTTACCGACGGTAACGGAAAATGATAAATGATAAAATGTGACTTTCCCATCATAAATGTAGAAGCAATGACAGCATCTGTTATATTAAATTCGTAGGGTAACCACGACAACAGAGTGAGATTTTGTTTGGCTAGGGAAAAATTTAAAGCTTTGCTAGGAAAAAAAAAGAAAATATTTCTATGACCAGTGACTACATCACTTGACAATATTATTGTTTTATCTCTCCATATTTTTACATGATTTTGCTACGACTATTGTACTATTATAATCGTAATGATTCTAAGACTTCTATAGCGAATACAAGCGCATTTGCAAGGGGGATGAGGACGTGTAAAACAACCATATATCAGTTGATTTAAAATAACAACTTGGTTATTGTGGTGAATAAAAGTTTTAAATGACAGCTTTGCAACCAACAATCTGGAACCATTTCCAAAGTAAAACTGTGTATCGCGGTTATTATGCATTGTCCTACGTGTATTCGACTCAGAAAACGACCATGGGGATTTTGTTTATCAAATTCAGCAAAATGAACCGACTACATATCTGCGTCCACGTAGATCAGATTTTCTTTCACAGCAAAATTAGATTCAAAGGGAAAAAATACGTGGATAAATGTACCCATAATAACTATCGATAGTACTACTATAACTACTATACTTTTTTGAACCTCACTGTTCATTACACAGAAGAAACAAGAACGAGGAAAAATTCATTTAAAATATAGCAACGCTCGAGGTTACCCCGCGAAATATTGAAGTACATGATTTGTCAACATGTATATGCATACTACTAAGTAGCAAATTGAAAAAACAATTTTTGAAAAAAAACGGTATACAAATAAACTATACTCACATAAACGGAAACAGAGTTGTGTCGATTGTGATCTGCGTGAAAATAATTACGAGTTGTATGTATGTACCTATGTGCAATTTGTTCTCATATTTTTAAACATCGTTAGAGAATATAATTTGAATAAGAAATTCATGAATCGTAACAAATACACTATGGGCTGTGCATAATGTTATGTATAACTTGAGTGATAGAGGTGTACGAAAAATATACTGTGTTTCAGTGACATTTCGCCGGCATGTTGGTGTAGGCAGTAGATTTGTTTTTGAAAAAATCTTACCCACCAAATACGAAGAAAAAAAAAAAAAAAATCAAAAACAAAGATGAAAACTTTTAAATGCCTCTACGTTGGAAAACTTCAATATGCCTGACTATACAAATCTTTCTTGGAAAATGGGCAGAAATGGATGGAGCGCTGATTAAAATATTAATGTAACGTAACAAAGTCCTACGGAGAAAGATATCAGTGGAGTTATATTTCAGTGATCATCTGCGTCATGAAGACGCTGACGTTTAGGCTGCTGCTGCTGCTGCTGGTGATCAGGGGGCTCTGGACTCTCAACAATGGCTAAAGGGGCTGGAGAACCTGGCGAGCTGTCAGGTTCATCGTGCGCTCGCTTTCCAACCCCAACGCCCGTATCAGGTCCAATAAAGCTCCCACTAAAATGATAACCAATAAAACTTTACGTGATTCATCGTCATCCGTATTATACATATTCATTCCTTGACGGGAAAAAGCACAATTCATTATCTAGGCAGATTTCTATGCAGGATAAATCCTCTTTTGAGAGCTGAACGTCCTATACTAATACATACCTGTAGTTGTAGGAAGTTTGTACAATAACAGGAGCTGGACTATATTGTCCAGCAGGCGATAAAGAGTGTTCTTCTCCAACATTTCCAGGCACCAAATATTTATCTGTGAGAGAATGTTCATTTAACACAGTATCCACCTAGATTCGGACGTGAACGTTCAAAACTTAGTTTGCAACAGAAAGGCTCAATTATATCAGTTTCTTGTCTAATATTTCTGGTTCTTGAAGAATGATGAAAAAAATATGTTGACGATTAAGAAGAGCAAACGGAACCCAAACATTGCAGAATTGTACATGAGATAGTTTGGTTTCCATTTTTATAAGGCAGTCACACCTAACATCAAACGAAAAATCAAATGCTATCCATTTCAGACTTTCACCCAACTAATGAAGGAGAATATATCTGGATGCTGCTGAGATATAAGCAAGATTTCAGGAAAAATCCACTACCAAAATTTTCTAACTCCTAAACTCATAATTGTTCTCACCATTCGCAGCGTGATATATTTATCACAAATATCTAGAGGAATTATGATTTTTAATGAAACTTGAGCACTTATTTACCCTCTCTGGCTCCGTCGCTGTTTACTCCATTTGTAACAACGGTGATCTGCTGCATCAGACGCCCCTTGTGATTGGGAGGTGGAGCATAGGGATGCCCAGGCGAGCCAGGGGCTGACTGGCTCGTAAGCTGACCTGCCGGCGATGATACAGAACTATCTGGATAAGACTCTGGCCCTGGTGATCCCTCCCGACTCAGGCACTCCGGTGTCATAAGCCCACTGATACCCACATGTGATGGTGAAGCTGGGGCACTCCTGTGAATTTATTAATTCCAACTGTTATCTTTGTTTACATGTAAACGCGGAGAGAAAAGAAAGTCAACTTCTTAAGCATTAGAACACTTGCCGCTGCCGTTTTCATTCAATTAGGGAAACTGAACCTCTATTCCAACGTACTACGCGGATATTATTAGCTAGCCAAGAAATTTCAATGCCATACTGTATCGTTTTATGTTTTGATTGTGATATGGAAAAATAAAATCACTTTGCCAGCATTGAAGTAAAATTCGTCTCAAAGGTCAAATGCCGACTCTTTAAGATTATAACGCAATGAAAAAACAAAACAGGTCTGCAGTTACGTGAAAAGTCTATACGTATCATTCATTTCGATTAAATAATCTTCATTTATAAAAATTGCTTATACAGTAATGATGGTTTAATTTTCTGACAAAATAATTGACAAAATATTTTTAAAAACATCAATACGAATTGTAAAAAGTTCTATCTATCACTCTGATCATTGAACGATAGATACATTGAGCTCCTGTGGCCCCAGGAAACCCAACTCCAGCAGTGAGCATATAACACACAATTTTCTGATCTCTGTACGAAATTCAATCCAGAATAAAAAGTGCGTAGGTTAAAATATGCATGGATAAGTAAGAAGAATATGAATGAAAAGAATACCTTGACGATAAGCCGAAGGGCGCCCTGAAGCAGGGGACCCCTCTTTGTCTTCTCCTCCTAAATGCTTGTTCGATAAGTTTAGCTTCTGACTGAGGATCTATCCTCCAAAAAGATCCTTTACCAGGTTCCTCTTGGCTCCTCGGGACTTTGATGAAGTAGCGATTGAGTGAAAGATTATGCCTTATAGAATTCTGCCAGCCTTTATCGGCTGTCCTGTAGTAAGGATAATTTTTAGTAATATAAGAATAAATCCCCGAAAGTGTCAGTTGCTTGTCCGGAGCAGAAGCAATCGCCTGTACTATGAGTTGAGCGTAAGAATAAGGTGGCTTCGAGTCATCTTTCGGAGGACTGTAGTGCGCAGGTGTTCCATTAGCTCCCCCACCTCCGCCACTTCTATATCGAGGTTCCGCTCCAGGCTCAGGACTTATCTGTCGACTTGAACTTTGCCCGACTTCAATGCTGGAATTCTGAGGACCACTGGCAACGACAGCTGCGTATGCGGCGACCATTTGAAGGTCTGCTGAAATGTTTCTCCTGCCTTGACCCGCCCTTGGGCTTGCTGGACAAGAATTAGCCGCACTAATCGTGCCTGTGGGCGAAGGAAACGGACTACTGTATCCTGTGTCTGGAATATTGATGCGAAGAGGCGGCAACGGCGCTCTTTGCTTTGGCGGTGACGGAACTCGGACATTGCTCTGCTCTTGTTCGTCGATCAATGATTGAAACACAAGCCGTATGTTGGTGCTTGGAAATCTAAATGTACACCTAAAATAACGAAATGGATATCAGTACGTGTTGCATTTGCATGTGTCAATATTATTGTTTTTCATCATTTCCTTATTCAAAGAGCAAACACTGGCTTGTTATTTTCGTGTTATTGGAATGGTTAAATTATCAGTAAACCAATCATGACTTGTGTTGATATTCAAAAGAAAAAGCGTGAAACGCGTAGTTCTCGCTTTCTCGACTTCACCTCATATTGTTAAGAATGGTTGCTATACAAATCCCATAAGTCATCCCACAGATTACCTTGCTACTGCAGGTATTATATCATTGATTTCTCATGAGGAAAAAAAAAAAAAACACGTGACATAATGAGTTTGCTTTGAAATTGTTGAAAACATTCGGTGAATGAAATGCGTATGATAAGATCGACGAAAAACAGTGTTAAAACATAAGGGAGTATTTACACGAGCGTCGCTCCGATAATCGGGATGAAAAATTGGAGGCGTGAGAGTCGCGTTGCATTCTAGGTTACAGAGACAAGCCGCAGTTACATCACACGATAAGACATACCGTAAAAACGTGTTCGTATGGTACATACGTGATGGTTTAAGTTTGTATGATTTAAAAGCATGCAGGCGAATTGCCCCGAGCAGCAAATAGCTATAAATAGAACGAGAGAGTAAACAAAAGTGCTAATTGTAGTTGAGAGTGAGCCGGATAGTTTCACGTGGAATATATAATCTATTTCGGAAAGTATGCCACCCTCTGTGGTGATTTTTGTAGTAACGATTTAAGCCCCCCGTCTACGGGGTCAGCGGCTACTAGGAATTATTTGTTTACATTGAGTTCATATTTCGGTGGGTATTATCGGAGGAGCGCGGGGGGAGGTGTGCGATATAGATTAAGGGGGAGCGATCGGTGCCGGAGGGGGGAAGGAGGGGGGAAATAATAGCTTACGATTTTGGCAGCTGAAATGCGGGCGCCCCTTTGCGCTGAAAAACACCGTCAACGAAGACCCCGTTCTTCCCGTTGCACATCATGAAGAAGTACGGGTGATCGTAGAATATTTCCAAATGCTTTCGAGATATGAAACTTGAGTGACCCATGTTTACGTCTACATCGCCTTTGCTGCTGTTGCGACCGATGGTTATGCGCTTCTGGCGAACCATGTACTCGAATTCGCGGCCCTCGAGCCTCGCGATCGGCATTCCCTTCGCCTCTGTGTTCCATTGCACTTTTGAGGGGCTCGCGGGTGCCGATTTCAATGCCAAAAGGGCCCAGGCGTCACTCTCCTGCGTTTGCGAATACGTGGACATATCACTCAATCACTAAACACTCTTCGCGAATCTCCGTAATATGGCCGGCCCTTACCAACACGATACTGCTGGCTGCCTCACCGCGACCAGTTCGACACGCACAAATATTTCTCTCCTCCTTGTTTACCCACAATCCGAAACGTGGGTGGCCACCACGTGACGCAGCCCGTTAATACGTCCTCACTAGCGGCTAGTTCAAAACCCCTGGTACATACGCCCTTCGTCAAAGTCAAACCTGCATTACGACAATATGTTTACCCTATCGGCCCCATAAGTTCGTGTATATTATCGCGATATTCATGCTACGCGACCGTTCCGTAATACCGAAAAGTCAATAATACCCATTATCCAAACGAGTACGCGACACAGGTGCATTTCTGTCTTCTGCTCCAGCCGACGAAGGGACAAAAGGAAGCGGAACTTGTCTCGAGGCCATTTTTTTAAATTATTTCAATATGGCCGACCTCACGCTCCGTCAACATTCAGTATCGCATCAAATTCGTTTTACTTTACGTTTATTTCAACTTATCAATATTTTACATTCTCCCAAATTCATTTTATGAATTTCAACCGATCTATACTTACTCTCCCATACCTATCAGCTCTCGATATTATCGCAAACATACGCTCGTATGACTGGCACTGCGGAATGTGTAGGATATATTTTTGGCGCGCCGGTTCGGTTATCAAATTTCATAATCGTGTCATAAGGAACGAAGTCACCTATAATCGTACTAGCTGATCGATCAAAATATATTGGAACAAAATTATCTGTTGTATGTACATTACTGCTGGTCGACCTGTCTGCAAATTATACAGTCGCTGCACTATCTCTAGCAGTGGACTAAGCGCGTAATTTGAACACCCGAATCCTGCAATGTCCTTCGCAGTTCTCATTTATTGATGGGTATATCCTTCAATCAACGTCTGATTATATTAATTGTTGCACGGGAGGTACAACCTTCAACAAGTTCTAACAAATCATGAGATTTACCCGTTTGTCATCCCACTCCTCAACTTACCGGTGTTCTAAAGTTTATTCTTATACTACGGCTTACACTAAATTTTACCTGTGACTTAAGTTTACTCATTGGATATATACGATTTTTAATTTTTTCGCAAATTTTTATTTATTTATCTTCAATAGATAAATTTTCTACCGGATCAACTGCGTTGTGTTATGATTCAAGATTAAATTTTTGAAAAAATGTCTGACGCAATTGCAGTATATAAGTCTCATGTATCGATATTTGTATAATAAGAGATGAATAAAAGTTGAAGATTATATCATATTGTTACATTCAAAATGATATAAGACTGCGGTAAAGATTGTACTATGTAAATATTTCTTAAATTACATGTAATTCTGATTACTTCAGAAAAGATAAGGTTACATTATATTTTGCATTTCGTTGGATAGTGTGCTTATCGAAATTCGGATTATAGAACTTACTTGCTGTATTAAAGCTGACCATTTGCGGTCATTTTGTGACTCTCTCTTCAATGGCAAATAAGGCAGACGTCCAAAAATAGCCCAAAGAAGTAATACTATTTTTAAACTTATCGCTACCTAGTCGTCCAGTTGACAAAGGCACGCGACTCCACGATTAATCCAATGGGTTTCCGGGTGGTTTGATGTTAATAAAATATACATGACAAAGTTGGACGAATGCCCTGTAGTGGCCAGAACTCCTCGTCTTGCGCTCGTCTTATAGACAGGGCAATGGTAAACCGGGAGTTCCTTGAACTCAATCTTTTTGCCTGGCATTAGCCATATTATTGGCACAACGTCAAACATTATCTTAGCCAGAGATTCGTTCAGTGCCATTAGCTTTCTATCCCAACGTGCACCTTCCAGGAATAATCCCTGCAATAGAGTAAGCGCACCAACGCCTTGGTAACAACATGTAATAAAAATATATATCCACGATTCCTATATATACCTGTGTGTAAACTCCATAGGATGGTGGTTCATCAGTACTTCTCTCAAACTGCGTAACTTTGAATTCGAAATCAAGATGATCGATTGGTATTTTATGTTTCCGAGCAAAATTCTGTAGTACACCAGTTAGGAAAGATTGAGTAAAGAAGAATCCAGACAGCCAGAATACGACAGGAGCATCGTTTTCGATCCATTTTTGCAAAAATTCCAAACGCGCGAGCAGATCAGTAATATAACTCCCAAGTGGTTTCAGTGAGGGATAAGACTTTTTGTCCCAGCAGGCTGGCACTTTGCCGATGTTCATGTTAATGTAAACCTCTTCCAACGATTCTGACATCACTACCTGCCCTCTAATTGCTTTTTGCACATTCTTTAAAGTGCTTTTAATCACTTCGGTGAGTCGGTTGAATCTAATCAATTCTTGCCGCAGAACTGTATTCATACTATTAGAATATAGCACAGGATACTTCCGCGCTACATATTCTACATCAAACTGCGGTGGCATCGAGGAAAGAATCGTTTCTGCAAGATTAATAACCATCTCGCCGGTATCTCCGTCACCAGTTCCACCACTTATTTGCGTCTGTGTAAGCAGCACTCCTGCTAATAGTTGCGAAGTTTCCTTATTATCCTTAGTAATGTCGGCATTAGCATGTAGTCCATATACTTCAGGCAGCTGATTTATTGGTAGGCTGCGAATATACTGTAAGCATCCAGCCATGTCTGTATTTGGTGGTAGGTGATACATTCCACTTGCAGAAAAGGAGTACCTATAAAAGTAATAATTCAAGATAATTTTGCAATATCATAGCCATGTAGACAATTATTATGGAAGAGAATCTAAAATTACTCAGGGTCTTTTAGGGCTGCTTCGCAGTAGTAATTCTGGAGAAGAGAGCTCATTAATCGACGATCCTTGTCATCAGTAACACGACCGCCATAATTACATTCTCCAGTGAGATAGAGCAGCGCTTCAAATGGAACTTCTTGATATTCGTTCAAAAACATCTTTGGAATGAAGGAATCATTAATTAAAAATAAATAACTCAATTTTTAAGCATGTACATTAACGTTGATTGTAATTAATTTCAGACAGAGATTTAAGCTAAATTTTCAAAAAAAAAAAGGTTTACCTGCAACTGTAAAACACTGATCCGCAAGTCTGACTCATTGAATTCATATGGAATATTCCATCCAAGGGGTCCAAATTTTCGTCTTTCTTGGACTACAGCATGGAAGAAACATAACGAAAATAGCAAGGTCCGCCATTCACTTATTTTGTAGCAATTATTAAAAAATTTCATGTCTGAAATTGGGTCGTTAAGATAGCTTCTGAGTAAATTTTGTTTCAAGCCTTTGGGTGCTTCATTCGTCATTTTGACACCGTTTTGTAGTATGGAAACAGGGAATGCTTTGGAAGGGTAACTCGTTAGCCATATTCGAAATTTGGAATGCGTGTTTTCAGGTATTATGACTTCGTCACAGATTCTGTCCAATTCTTTCATCCAACTCTCAGCCAGGTGACAGTTTTGCAAAACAACCCATTCCCCATTTTTTATACCTTTGTTTATCATTCCAGCTGCAATTGGTCCCTGACCTTGACCCAAAGAAATTGTCATAAGATTTTTCTTTTGGATTCCTCTGTCTTCGGCGAACTTGATCAGGCCAGCCATTGGGTCAGATCCAGGAGACAAAATAAAAACCAAAGGCGAAATATTACTGGAGTCATTGTACGAATCTTGTAGATCAAACGGTGGCGGTTCGATAAATGATTGACCCATGTGATGAGTAATAAATGTCTGAACAGCAGATACGATTTTATCCGGTCTTATGCATCTCAATATGACAAGTTTATTCAGGGTGTGTACTTCATTCGTAAAGGGTGAAGGGAGAGGGTGATCCTGAGGGTCTGCAAGGTCGTAGAATGCCTTCCAATCTGACGTACGATTTTCAACCGAAGATTGGAATTCTCCAAGCCCGGTCAATCGTGATGATCTCACTACTTCGGACCAGGATTTTTCTGAGAGCCAGGATGGAGCTGGATTCTTATAAGCGTTTTGTAGCGTTACACCACCAGTTAACAGAAAGACCCAAAGATCCTCCTCCACTTTATTATCGGCGCGCATAAGGCCGATGCACAAAACAAAAGAAAATATTAACTTATCTTTTTCAAATAAAGATCGACAAACATTTCTGTATATACTAGCTGTAAAGTATGTATTTAAATTCTTCATTCGTGTATTTAGTTCAACAGACTTCTCACTGTTGAGAATCGCCATAGTATATAAATGGATGAACCACGCCAAAGAATACTGGTACATTGGATCAATATTAGCCAATTCTGATATACAGAAAAATAAAACAGCTCCATGGAATGAAACAGGTTTGTACTTATTACGAGCATCATCAATCTCTAGTGTTGTTTTCATTGCCGCAGCCTGCTTTGCTTGAATCTCAGCGGAGAGAACTTTTGAAGATGATAGTATTTTTACAGCCGTTTCATCTTCCAGGATATTGCCTTCAGATGTGGAGAGAACTTCCAAGATTTTGTCTTCAATTTCTTTTAGAATCCGCTTATTATTAGCACCTTCAATGATCAATTGATTCTTTTTTTCCTCCAGCACAGGTAGATCCTTAGCAACTACAATACCGAGCAGCTGATCCTGAAGTCCTTGCGGTGTTATCATAAAATTAAGAAGGCTCACTTTAACTGCTACTTCTGGCAAATAATGAGGATTACGAAGCCGTGTGGTTATGTAGAATCGAAAATCTGTATGATACTCGATAACGTTCTCTCCAAATTTCATATACGTTACTCCCTGTTGTTTGTAGATATTTTTTACTAGCACTGGCTCTAGAATGGCATCGATCTCTTCAAGTATATTTTCTAGTAATACTGGATTGCCGTACTGAATGGCCAATTCCATAATTCTAACGTAATTTGGGTCTGTTAACTTGATAATATTCAATTTATTCTGTTTTTCCATATTTTTCACCCACTTGTTAGCTTGTCCCTGAGGATCAATCATGAGCGGCCACCGATTTGCATTTTTTACAATAATAGCATTCTCTACAGAGAAAGTGTCTGCTGGCAAGCCATGGATCATCCAAGCCCTAATCTCGACCGGTTCACCAAGGATTTTAACTAGACCGAAATCCGAATCGCATGGAATTCGTAATTTAGAACAAGATTCATGCCATTGTTTAATTAAACTGTTACGATACTCAATAGTAAAAGCACCGAGGTAGGCAATTATGCCAGAACCTAGTATCACATCGCCAATTACACTTCCAAGACTCTCACCGAGAGCAGCAGCTGTTTCGCTCCATCTTGTTTTTTCCCCGCCAAGTCCACCTAGTAGTTTTTCAGCTCTGTCTAATTTTTGCATGCAATGATCAATGAGGTCCTCTAGTTTCTTCTTTTCCCGCATGCATTCAGCAAATTCATCATTCAGGGATTGCAATTTGTCAGTCACTTCCTGCAGCAGTGCTCTCTTAGCATTTAAAGTTTCCAACTGCGCCAACAACTCTCCTTCAGCTTCAGCTAACATAGCTTTCTTCGGTGCTACCACCTTAATTACCCTGTCATACACTTCCATCGCTCGCACCCACTTGCATAATCCTTCACAAGCAGTAGACGATTTCTTAATCACCTCCGGCACAAAAGCTCTGTCGTTCATGTATTTTTCTCGTATCTTTTTTATATTAGCTGTCGGTATATTGTCCTTATTGAATGTTTTCAAACTTTCAAGAAATTTCATGTCACCAAGCATTTTTATAGATGCTGCCCAGTAATCATCTACTATACCTCCAGTGGTTGGATCTTGCACCGGTACTGGTTTAACACCCTTAAGTACACATACCGCTTCCATGACAAGCCTCACTCCAGCTGGTGGATTTTTCATAGATTTTACAATAACAATATCAGAAGGTTTTAGTGTATTGAGGGCAGATAATGCTGCCTCCAGTGCTGGAGTTGCCTCTGCCAAATCACTTTCACAGTCATCTTTTATCGCTTGTGCAGCTGCTGCAGCTTCATTGGCCAAAGCTTCGTCAGCTGCAACTACTTCTTTCTTAGCTTCTACTGTAACAGTATCTTGTTCAACTCTGATCATCAACTTATCACTGAGCTGTGATTGCGCTAAGAGTTTTGGTTGCAGAGCATGCAGTTCTTCCTGCATTACTCCGACTTGCGCAGCGGCGAAATCTAGCTTGTCCAAGCCAACTTCGTACCTGTTTTGCTGCAATGTAATTTGTTCTATTTTTTGCCCATACAATTTGTGAATGGACTTGATAAGCTCGAGAAAACTGGTAGGAGTAACATAATTTTTCCTACGCTGAGTAACAAAATAATCCTCGCTAGCAGTTTGCACACTAGTGTGAAACTGTTTACAAATAAGCACAGACTTTGCACGAAGCTCAGATGTAATATCAAGATCCTTGAGGAACATTTTAGCTACTTTTTCAAGAGCATCTTCAGGCCAAGCCGTGTACCAGTCTATGGTACAGCAATTGATGAGCGAAGGAAACATTCTCAACCTGTTTCTAAACGCATCTCCAATTGGTGACATGGTCAGAACGACATGTAAATTATTTTTAACTCTTTCGATAAAGAAATTGTATAACGCCATTGGTGTGGTTTCCATTTTTTTGCCAGTCCCTTCGCGTGTTGTGTTCATCATTTTTTCAAGTATCTCAGCTTTTTCATCAGATGCGTACAAATTTGGCACATCGCCCGTGTTAAGTATCATATTTATATCTTCTACGAAAGATTCATCTTTAATCTGGTTATCACCAAAGAGAAAGACCGTAATTTTCCCATCACCTCCTGCGCTCAATAGAAGAGCTTTCAAATCATCCCTCCAATCAGATTGACCATAAGTTCTGGTCATTTCAACTTGATAAAGTAAATATTCACACATAGATGTTGCTAGTCTGGCACATGAACTCCGACCAGAGCCACCAATGCCAACCAAAAGCGCGTGTCCGTTATCTTGAAGCAATATGCGAGAAATTCTTGATATATGTTCAATAGCATATCTGAAGAGTACTAGAGACATTGGAGTTTTAGCCATGATATTGTACTCAGTCAAATAATATTCCATTTTCTCTTGCAAATCCTCTTCGTTTACTACTTCGTCGTAAATCTTTGATTCTACATCAGGCTCCATATAATTTCCAAAGAATAACTTGCGAATGTGTGAGTTTGAGATGATTTTTTCATCTTCTTCCAAGAAATGACCGAGAACCTTATCGACTGACTGACGCAATTGCTGGTAGCATGCATTTTTAACTAATTTGAATAACGTTTCACGGTCATTGTCATCGATGAGCCGATCATAGAAGACTCGGTAGGCTTCGTGGATCCATAGTCTCACCATCTTATCTGGATCTTTCATTCGTGACGATGGTACAAGCACAATCCCTCTAATCACTCGACTAAAGTCTCGCAAACTAAAAGTGTAATGACTCTTGGCTGGGGTTGGTAGAAAGTTCTCTATCGCATCATGAAAAAGATCAATTGTAGCAGCGACAACCATTTTGCCAAGTCTGGCAACATTCGAATCAAACCCCTTGGCGAGATGCCAGTCCAAAATTGACGTAAATATCTTTGTCATTGTAGAATCATCAAATGAATCAATACCAATAATATGCATATGGCGAGTCAGACGTGAAGTAACTACATTAGATCCACCTCCTGGTGGAATCATAGCAGCTATCATCAAAATATCAACTAAGTAAAGTATGGTAGTGTCTTTTGGGTCAAACCAATATCCATGATCAATCCATTGCCGTAATAATTCTATAGGCGGTTGTGCACCATACACTTCCTTCTGTGGCATACTCAGATCGTCTACAAATAAGACACACTGTTTGCCCATAGTTGGGCCATACACTCCTTTTCTGCGTCTATCTAATTTGGACATAACTATTTCTTGAGTTTGAAATGCGCTTGTTCTTGCGCTAAAGTTTATTGCATTTTGAGTGAATTTTTCTTTAGCCAGAGATACCAAATAGTTTAACACTATTGCAGATTTTCCTGTTCCCGTTGGACCGACAAATAAAAGTGGTATTTCTCGTGGAAGTAGGCATGATAAGAAAAAACGCTGCATACACATTTCGTTTGTTTGAATAATTAGTTCGCCAACCTTTGCATTTGGTGCCATTTGTACCTGTTGATTACAAGCAAATATTATTATTAGCAAATACATGTACAAATCGTTTTTTAGCATTAATATTTGATCACCAATTGAACTGGGATAAATTTGTGTTACCTGCGTCGTTGTATCCGCCCACGAAATCCAAGTGCCATTATTTTTCTTATCATAGACCCAGTCAAAAACTGTTCCTTTATCCGGAAAAAGTTGCTGTTTTGTCAACTTGAAAGCCTTGGGTTTTGGATTTTCTTCGATACCACCGTCCAGTAATTTACGCAAAAATATATCGAAGAGTTTACGACTGTCGTTGACAAGCGTGGGACACATACCCCATATCATGCTGAATAAAAGCGTGCATTGCAGCCACACTGTGCTAACTTGCCCCTCTCCTTCAAGCATCGTGGTTAACATTCTTGTAAATGACTGAAATCCGTACAATTTCCTATACACATTTAATGACAACTCCCTTCTAATACTATTGATGGTAAAACAATGCAACACTTACATGGAACATATGCAGTTCTGATGTTTCAATGAATGTCTTACAGTTCAATCTCACGAAATCAAAGATTGACTGAGTCAACCATTCAACGAGTTCAACTAGTAAGCCGAATTGTTCTGTCAGTAGTTTTTCCTTGAGGTGTTTTTTGTAAGATTCAAAAAACGGATGCCAACCAAGCTGGGAAGGTTCCATGTATATCATTCCACATCTGCTGACTGTTGCTGGTGAGGCCTGTTCCAGGTCAGCTGGTTCAAATATCAAATTCATCCTGTTAGACATTTGGATAATTTCTCCAGACATTAAACAAAGCTTTTTGTTGTCATCCAGTACAGTGTTCATATTTTCAATCCAGACAGCATCTACCGGACCGTCAAATAAAATCCATTTCCTTTCAATACTCAACGACTGAGCATATTCTCGAAACGTGTTAGCAAGAACACCGTCGCTCCACTCGTGTGATATAGGATCAAAACTGCCATACAATTGGCCCATTGTAATTGCCTTGGGGTTGATAATTCTATATACAGTCCTAAACTCTCTCATTGTCGCTCGTCGCATTGTGGATAAATCACCTAATGAATCAGCTAGTGACTGATAAGCCTGTGTTTTTCCACCCATAGGTTCACCGACTATCATCAGGCCGTGTCTTACAAGAATCATTTCATAGATTTGAATAACTTTTTCAATAAACCAATCTGTTGCTTGTAAATTTCTTTTTTGGCAATTGACCTTCAGCAAGTCAATTAGCTCAACACGATCTGGCTGAGGTAAATCAATTCCAGGAAACAAATCGCTGTAGATACCATTGAACAGAGGCACATCCTGCGCGAGAAATTTTGGAAGATTCACATCTACAATAGCTCTTAATACTAATATGGATTCGTTTTGCGATGTATACTTGAGTTTCAGATTTCCAGCAGCTAGTAGCACCGTTTTTACAGCTCGCATTCCATAGTCATAATGACACTGTGAGCTTAACTGTTCTGAACATAACTTGTAAGTATGAACTATCTTCTCGGCAAGACTTCTAGCGTCAATAAATCCATACGAATACAAAGTGATTTCCCCAATCATACCATAGTCGGGTACCATCATAGCTACAGTACGGAAAAGAACTTTCAAGTTATCAGGAAGCTCTTGACGACCTGCATAGCCAGGATTCATGGTAATGAAAATGTTACACGTCGGATCCAGTTTTATTTCAGTCCCCTCGAAAATAAACTTCTCAAGATGCAAACCAACTGCCATTTGAATTGTCAGAATTTGCTGCGCAATGACAGAGAGTACCTCAAGTTCAATTCGATTGAATTCATCGAAGCAAGACCACGCACCAGACTGAGCAAGGCCTTTAAAGAATTTTCCCATTGCTTTGTAGTCAAGGCCGTCTGAGCAATTAAACACGACGCATTGTTTAGCTACTGCTTTTGCGAGGTCTTTTGATGTCTCAGTCTTACCAGTACCAGCAGGCCCTTCGGGCGCTCCCCCAAGATACAACTTGAGAGCGCCCATCAAAGTGCGATAACATCTATCTGTCAGAGGGGTTATTACTAGGCGTGGTGAATTTCCTAGATATTCATATGCATAGGCTACTTCCGTTGTGATCATTGAAACAGTTATGCTATCATCGATCCAGTAGTAGCGCAGCTGAGATATCCAATTGAAATCTGTCACAGAGGTGACCTTTTTTTCTACCAGCAATTTGACAACATCTCTGGCATGAACATCAATGACAATCAAAGCATTTAGGGTAATTCTTGCACCAGGTTCTAATTTTCCACGAACCAAGGCTACAGTCTTATCAATTTGAGAACTGCATTGGGCAAGATATGCAGGAACGGAATTTGCCTCAAAAGATTCACAGACTTCACTCGTCCAGTGAACCTGGCTGCCGCATAGTACGATTTGTCCAGGCCAAGATAAGATCCAAACTTCTCTTACGGTATTGAAATAAGCAGCTATACTATCCTGCGAAACATCTCGCAGAGATACTTTCATCAGTTTCTCTACTTGAGAAAGCCACTTTTCCACTAAGCCCTTAGCATCGGCAGGAAAGATTTTTGTGCTCATTGGGACATACTCATCCTCGTCAGAAAGCATTCCAATGATCTCTTGCTCTTTTGTAAAGCGTAATTTAGAAATTCCTTCAAAGCATTTCTTCAAATGTGGCTGAACCCTTTGAGGGTCTTTCGTTTCTGACAAAATTTCAAGCAACTCGTCATTGGATAGGAAGAAGAATCTAGGGAAGAATAATCTCTTCTTTTCTAAGTAATCGTTTAAACGCTTCTGAATTTCATCCAACAATGTGTTCCCTGACTTGAACTGCTTTAACATATCAGGCATCGATGTTGCTACAGTAACTTTCCTATTACTTGCAACATATGTCATTATTTGCCGCCATATTTTATCAACAACTCGGAAATTCTTTGCCTCGGTTGGCATTTGCCTCATTATATCCTCGCTGCTAAATATGGGTTCGAGGTACATCCACGTTGCCTGATAATACAACCATTGGTCGATAATATCCTGCATCGACATTAACTTTTCTTCCCAAGCTTGCATCGCATGTTCAAAGGCCTTGACGTATGGAGAACCTCTCATTGTTTGAGCTTTCAGGATATGGTCGTCTAAAAGCATTTGGATATCATCAACGGCAGACAATATATGAACACCAGTTTCGCGATACGGAGTTAGGTCAAAGTACACTTCAGACCACTCATCCTGCATCTTTCGTAAATTTTTTTCAAGTCCGTACTCTTTTGTAGCAGACATAGATATTTCCTCTAAACGATTGATGTAAACAGGTAATCCAAAGTCTACCATTTCTCCTAGACTGCTTGATGCATTTGGAATAATTTTTATTTCAACAGCTTGGCTAATTTGCTCCCAGTGTCGTTGTTGTAAGCCAGGATTACAAATTGTTTGTAGTAATGGAATAAATTGCTTAAATTTTTCCACCTTTCCTCTGACCATCTCGGCGATTCGTCTTGCCCCTGGTGTGTCAGTTAAAAGTCTGGATAACTTGTAGAGAGTTCGCCAAGAGTTTTCTGTTTCTTCTCGAACCTCTTCAGCATCAAGATCTTTAAATGGTCCATAGTACCATTTTTCATAATTTTTGTGGAAATTTGTAATGGTGTGCCATAATCTATCAAAAACATCTACAGTAGAGCTCATCGTTGGAAGTATCATGTATGGACTAAGCTCCATGTCGAGCAAGGCCTCTTCTCTGTTAATCTCCTCCGCTTCTTTCCTAATCTCGGCCATCTGTTTTGAAATCTCCTCGATTTCTTCGGTTCCTGATTCCATCTCATCCATCGTCAGCACAGGTGGGTCCTTTTTTTTAAACTGATCTATCGCATTCTGGACATTGTGAATTCGTGTCTCAAAATTATCTCTTCGTATACGAAGGACACCTTCGACAAACTCCTTTCTGAGATTCAATCTGGTGTTAGCTAATTCCATTACTGCTTCCATTTCCTTGGGCCACGTGAGAGTTCTTGTATTCAAAATAATTTCGTCATTTGTAGGTGGCTGATAGTCGATAAGGAATAATATTAACTCAACAGAATGGGCTGATTTACTTCGGAGATTAAACATCGTACAGTCCCGACTCTCTGATAGGTAATTAAATAAATCTATAACTTCTTGAGTAGTTTCAGGCATTTCTGAAACCTTGTCAGCTATTTCTTCAAAAACAGTACACAGTTCTTGATTATTGGCACGTAACTCTGCATAAAAATGATTACATATTTTCGTCCGAAGACTGCGCAACACAGATCTAAGTGTTTCATTAAGTTCTGTACAATCCAATTCTACGATGTTCAATGGTATCTGCAAATGAAATTTTGATTGTAAACTTTAAGATAGATACTTGACTTGCATAATATTATTGAACATGTAATATTAAGTGATTTTATAATTTACTTTATTCCTAAAAAGAAATACTTGGCGTATTAAAGTGTCATAGCCCTCAATTCTGTGACCAAATTCGCGCAATGCTGGCAATGGATCAAGAGCAAAGTAGTTTTCCAAGTCATGCTCGGCCTGACCATCAAGAATGTATAGAAAATTGTCGTACATTTTTAAATATTTGTGTGGCCCGTTTATATTTGCTTTGAAGGTATTTAAAGCTTCGTCGATTGTTTCTTGTATCTGAAAATTCCATGTAACTTATTTTTATGCTTATTGTAATGAGAACTTAAATTCAGGCTAATATAAATGGAATTATTGATGCTAGTTAGTAATTTACAAATATGAATAAACACACTAACAGCTGGTTCTAGAAGCTGAACAGGCGACATGAATGACTTGACGTGTATTTCGGGAAACAAGAGACCTTCAATCTTGGGTATAGCATCGCCAATTTTGATTATTCGCTCAAAGCAATAGCAGATGGATCGACATATCTCAGATGAATCGGGTGTTAACTTCAATTCATTCGTACCCAATACAGGCTCAACACGCACCGTCATACAAGGTTTCCTAGAACAAGGGTGAGCCTTATTCTTTGACTACCCACACAAGGAATAAAATGCCACGATCAGTCTGTGCGAATAATAAACATACCTAATAAATGTCATGTCCTGATATTCACCTGTGAAATCATTTCCTTCGCTGTATTCAACGATAAAATCTTTCAGATGTATGAGCGTTTTTACAATCAAGTCACGCAAGCTTTTCGATAGCAAGGTATTTACACATCGAAAGTAATTTTCAATGCCAATCGTCGACGCACCCGGTTTCATCGATAGATATATTTTCCAAGCGTGTTTTTTCTCTAAAAACATTTCGGCAACTTCTGACATCCATCCATCCATTATCTTTTGATTAGCAGCTTCGCACAAAACATCTATCTTTGACCTAATTTCAGACGCTTGTACTGGAAAGTCGCCGAAGTCGGAAGGTCTGACAATCAACATATGTCGATATCTGGATGAAGCAATTAGCTGTCATAAATGTGTCATTATAGACCCAGAGATCAATGAGTCCATGACCAGTTGAACACTTACTTGGTATACCACAAATCACGAATGTCCTGTAGGATTTCATTTCCTATGAAGAAATTATATTCCATAAAATGTTCAGCAATGATTTTGAAAGAATGCCAAGGCACTGGAGCCCTCACATTGATAATAGGGTATTCTGCAGGCAGAGTCATTATGAGCAAGCGTTTCCTTTCATCAGGATCTAACAGAGCATAAGCAACAATTGCCACTCTCAAACTTTCTTTATAATCCGCAATGATCTCAGGCTCAAGGGAAGCCAATCGCTCATTGAAACTAAAAGAGGAATACTCAATGATATTCCAAAGAATCTTATATGATAATATATAATATGAATTGTTCACATACTCTCGGCGTAGGCGCAGCCTGCCTGTTATGCGAGCTCGAGCTTGTTCAATATTCGTATAGTCGTACGGTTCCAGGTCTGAATCTTTGATACTATGGTGCCTCAGATAATGAATCCTGCAAAAATCTTCGGGGCGAACAAACGCACTTTGTTCTTCATTGACTCGTGAATGCAACTCGTCTAGCTGATCTTCAATATCTCTAGGACATTCTGCTTGTTTTTGGGCCAGAATCTGAATTCGTTAAGAATACTTGAGTAGTTTACTATCACGTCTTTGCTGGGCTGTTAAGGAACTTACCACAGACTCAGGGATTCTTGTAGCCATGCGTTCTTGTCGTTTCTGCCGAATGTTTTTTTTTCTTGCCAAAATTTGAGCCTCAAATTTCTCAGCCTTCTGTCTCTCCCAAGTACCATCAGCTAAATCCTTCAAGCTTATTATATTGTCCGGTGTGATCTTCAAGCGTTTGGATTTCTTCAAATTAATATTTGCCACCTCTTCGTAATGAGCTTTAACACAGTCTGCTGGTGGATATTTAAGCTTTCTATCAGGTCCAAAGGGATGCCACGGACACCCCAACTGCTTGGAAGTGACAGTTTTGATGCGAAATTTGCAACTTGTCGGAGTAAAGAAAGTACCGATACTCTCCATAGGCTTGACATATTCGTACCAATTCTTGTAAGGTTCTACAGAACCATCCCCGGTACATGCACAATTAACAGAATTCGCCTCTGTCATATTCTTCAAATATTGCATGGCATTGACCAAAGGGCATTTTCTAGGTGTTCGTTACCCTATAAAATCATTTCTAATTACATAACGTAACAGATTTTACTAACAGTATAGAAAGATACTACTTACTCTTATATTAGCACAAGTACTTGTGATGTTATAATCTGATAATTTTGATCCTACATTTTTTAGGTGCCAATTATTCTTTTCTTGATATAAGTGGAGAAATACAAGAACTACGTCAATACCCACTAAAGTTGTTATGGTGAACTGGCGACACTGTCAGTACTGTATCATAACCAAATTGTAATCGATAGCACATGTGTCGTCACTGAAGTACGATGTTTATTTTCTTAACAACCGTTGTCAAGTAAGAACAAATTAGGGGTACACATATGTATGTGTATGTATAGGAATCATTATTCATTTCTGAAGGCATATTTGTGATTAAAACTAGAGATAAGTTACAAAAGTGTTTACAAATATTTTTTAAAAAATATATTTATTTTTATGTATATATATATATATTCGAGTCTATCATATTACCACTAAAATTGGCACAATGTCATTGCATTTGATTCTATTCTCAATGATAATAAATTGTTTGTACAGTTCAACTTTATCACAAATTATTTCACTTACTATTTGGTATAGGCTTTCAATCTGTGGCACAATAAAGTAGGGTGTGCATACCGAATGGATCTGCAGAACTTTATCATTACCTAACATTACACCTAATATTTTGATTAAGAATATCTCAGTTGTCGTTCTTGACGTGAAAATTTTTGTGAGAGAATTTGAAACTCTCGCGGAATTTGTAATGTCTGTTTTCGTGATTTCTATTATTCCCAAATCTAAATTATCTGCCATACACATTGGTCGAGTTTGTATTAGAGCCACAAAATAATAATACGTAAATACTATAGCAAAACTGGTATGTAAAAATATGTTATTAAAGCACAAAAATATCAAAGAACGATGTGTAAAAATGCTTGAATATAAATAATACTGTACTGTACGAGCTACAGCTACTCAATCCATAGCAGTCTCAAGAATACATTTAAAAAAAAAAACACCAATAGTTAGTAATCTTAACAGCACTGTCCATACCATTAGATTTTTGCGATATAGCAAAAGACAAATACAAATTTCAATACTTAACTAAATTATCCATACTTGTCTAATAGACAAGCCTATACTGTAATCTTGTTGACTAAAAGAAGTCGTATTGACGAGCGATCCCTTCGTTTGCATCCCGACTTTTTATAGAATCATGAATACTACTAGCGTCCGAAACCGTGCTTGGCCTTTGAGTCAATTCCAAGTACTGATCATTTCTATTACCAATACTTTCGCGAAAGGCATCAGAAGACAATGATTTGTGCAATGCATTATTTGATTCCTGATAATTTATCGAGGATATACTTGATTTTCGGGCATGATAGTTCAGTTTACTATAACGACGGTGACGAGCTGGAGTCCCCCCGACATGCTCCTGCTGAGGATTGGTTAGCAAACTAGGTCGTGGTGTTAGTAGCGGATTCAGGTGATACAACCATTCTATGAAAAGTAAAATTTTTGAATTAGAGACTATGCCTGTATTGAAGTATAGTGCAGTGTTCGGAAAGGTAAGTACTCGGGATACTAACGTTCCTCTGTCACTCTAGATATTCCATTTAGAAGGAATTCCTTGTCCTGAGCTTCCAAGACCAACATGCCTCGTAAAATTTCAACCATTTCTTTTCTGGCACAAGCCTTGGCACGCAAATAATAAACAGCAACGCTGAAATTTGTTGCACCAGCATTATTTTCCAATATCTTAATGGTAGATAGTCGAAGGTTCCTTATTATTAAAGTTCTAACTACTTACCACATTGCAATTAGTATTGCAGCACCGATACCAGGTTTTGCTAATCCTGTAACAACCACCCAGAATTGACTGTCATTTCTTAGCTGCAGTACGCCCAAAACAACCATTTGCCAAGTGTACTCGTAATCTTGAAACGGGCCACAATCCTGAGATTTTATATTCGTCACAATGTATCCAAGAACTGTGAGTACACCAACCATTGACAGAAATGCTAGTGCCAAAAAAAGAGTCTGCGTTTGCGCAGCTCTCCAGGATCGCGATGGTGGTTCACAGTGATTCAAGACTCCGTATTTCTTGATATAAAAAATCAAGATCAATTTTGCAAGAATAACGAATGACATTGGTGGACTAAAGTAGAAAGCTATCCAGAACAGTGTCTGATTGTAAGTCAGATTCAAGGTGTTTCGAGCTATGTCAAATCTTGGTGCCCCAATTTTCTTCCATCCCAATATGTAAATCTTTGATCTTATCATTTGAGCCATGAATATCAGGACTATAGATATTATGAAGTCAATAATAATTAGCCGATATATTTCCTGAGTAAATGCAGTCTGCCAGCAATTTTCGGTTGAATGAGAGAGCCAAAAGGCTAGAAGCACTCCAACAATCACAACTTCCATAATATAGGTTCTTATCATTGTTACGTAGAGAGTTGTGCGTTTACTCGCATAGCCTTCGTATTGAGCCTACAAGTAATAATAACAACAATGATTAATGGAACAAACGTCAACAACTCATAAATGAACGCCATCAATTTCCACTTTCAGCTTACAAAGTATGCATGCCTATGTATTATTACATTGAATACTAACCAGCCATGAGAAAAACGCTGGATATAGGTTCATGACAGTCGTAATAGATAATGGTACAAGCAAAGTAAAGACGGTTTGACTGTAGTCCACTGTGTACTGGGTCAATAATTTCCATAGTAATACTCCAGTGCTGGACATAATAGTAATTACTAATACCGTCACAGCTACTTGAATTAACAGCACATAAGTTTTGATGACACAGCCTTTGTGTGATTGTTTCTGGGCTTCTCCCAATAACTCCTTTAATTCTCCATAAATGGTAGCAGACCGTAAGTTTGCTGCTTTGTAAGAAGCGATGCCGAAGTCCCAACCACAAAATATTTTGCTGGCGTACAGATTAGTCAAGCCACCGGCAGTTTCAATAAAATTCTTACGATATGAACGTGCAACTCTAGAACAAGAAGTATTTGGATTTACCAACTTTGATTAATAAAATATTAATAAGGTGCCAGCAACGTTTACTTGTTTTTGCTCCTCGCTTGAGTTGCATGAAATGTAAACATGAATAAACAATTCGATAAATGATAAGACGATTAACACCGTAAATAAATGCATACTAACTTGATTGAAAGAAGAAGAAAAGTGAAAATATAACAACATAACAACGTCATAAAATACGCTGATGGAATGCTGTATGTCAGGTAAGATCCTTTTGAGACTGTTCCATTTGAATAAAATCCGTAATACATTATCGAATCCGTAAAAAAGCCCTATAACGTGAAATTACTTGCATTATTAATTAACCAAAATTTTTTCGTCCAATGGAACTGGTTGTTGGCATCCATCTCTATTTCATTGTCATACTGAGGTTCATTTTTCAGTTATTAAAATTACCGTTAAAAGTAACAACTAAAGATATAATTGATTTAGTCAAGAAAGCTGGATTATTTTCCTTACACCTGATCTTTCAAGTTTTCAATAACTCTTATTACTCTTAGTCAGCAGACTTACAGTTCCTGTTAAAAGATCCCATCCACTGAATGCCGTATCTGAATACGCTTCCAACAAAGACTGTGGTAGGACGATGAATCCCAAACTAAAAGTATAAATCATGTTAAATCAAACTACACGTGTGTACGATTCATATAGTTGAAGATACTAGTACCTCAAGACACAGCATATGGTGTTTGAAATGAATAACCAGCGCAGAAATTTGAAGTAAGTAGCTACCCCGCTACCAAAATGACCCTCGATTGCTTTGATCGAATGATACCACAGCTCCATAGTCGATGCGACCTCACGCATTGCCATACCAATCTGCATTCAAAAGTATTTTTAGGCGCTAGTATGTCTAATGAGTTGTTATGTATGAGTGACAGTGCCTCTTGTACTGAGAAATGATGGTAGAATGTGTGGTTAATTTTGAAATTAGACTATCTCTAGCTAAAAAGTTGAGGCCTCACAAATCCTGACATTGAAATAAATCATTCTTTAAAACAGTTGGACATAGTTTACATAAAACTGTGTAACTTAGAAATCGGCAGAGCTTAAAAATATTCATTTTTAAAGTACAAAATCCTCTGGACTTAGTTTAAACAGCATGAAAAAATTCTGCATTCCAATTGTCACCTTGGTAAAACTCATACTGATTTTGTATTTCAGTCGCTTCCAAAAGCTGATCGGTTTCCTTTTCTTCTTATTTTCGCTGACCGATGTCGTAAGCCTAGCCTTAATTGTCCTTTTCACAGTAAGACACTGTGGCATGTCTCGCAGTTTCTCTATTCTAAGAAGTTCTGATATAGGATCATCGTGCATTAGTTCGTCGTCCAACTCCATGCGGCTCGCTATGTTCATTGCACGATCTTCTGTTGGTGAGACAGGTTCTCGATGAGCTCTCATGGTAGCATACAGAAGCGCGTTTGTCCGTCCGTGCCGTTCATGTTTTGTCTCCTCATTCAAACCGACTGAAATAATTGAAATGTTTGAAAAAACACAGGACAAAAGTATCTCGTTAGATACTCTTCTTTCATTGATAAATAAACATAGAGACTCAATAATAATATTCACCTAAAGTTCTGGACGGCATATATCGAGCA
Source organism: Neodiprion lecontei (assembly GCF_021901455.1). Lineage (NCBI taxonomy): Eukaryota > Metazoa > Arthropoda > Insecta > Hymenoptera > Diprionidae > Neodiprion > Neodiprion lecontei. The sequence continues at coordinate 43,026,381 of NC_060261.1, read as the reverse complement.
TGCTGTGCATGTTTCCGTTGTACTGATGGACGCCTCATTGTTAATCCCCAATGTTTTTCCACATTTGATACATCTAATTCGCTGGATGTATTTGCTATAACAATACATCGAGACTTCAGTATGATCTTTTGAAAATGTATCGACAAGTGTTAATGAATATGATGAAGCAAGAGAAAGGTTCTATAGAATACCTTACACAATGCTATTTTTGCATTTTAACAGTACACCAAACGGATTCATTGAGTAGGACTTAAAAAATGGTTGTCTATGAAGTACGATGAATACGCCTAGTAAGATATTGATGAACACTTACGAGGTATCCCTCCAACATCATTAGGTGGATGATCATCTTTTGAGGTACCTGGTTCGTTCGTCATCCTTAATTCAATTAAATCAATTCTCAATAACTAACGCGCTGTTATTTCCTGTTGCTAATACGTGAATAGATCGTTATCATAGGAAATGTATTATCTTATCAACACGTATCCGTTCGACTAATGTCAAGTACATGCCGTCGGCCGTGAGACTTGAGTCAATAATTTGAGATTGTTTATCTTTGAGAGTTTATTCCACCAGTGATTCGGTTACTCAGCTTCAAAGTATGCATTTGTTTATCATTCCTCGCACGTCTCAATTCTCATCTGTCACAATTCGAGGCTTTTAAATCGAATCTAATAATCGAGTTGCTGAGTCTCTTCGATTTTACAGGCGCGATTATACAAGAAAGGCGAATATTCAAAAATACACCGGATCAACGTTGTATCAAATCGTTGAGTCATTTTATCTTACCTTACTCGATTTTAATCAAGTGAAATATTTTTACGACAGCGTATGCTGCAACGTATTGATTTAAAAATTAGAAATGCTTAAATAATGTACACAAAGCTACGTCTTTCAAGGATTAGTGATGTCCGTGCATTATACAATTTTTTTTTAATCATAGTTAAAAACGACTGATTTCATGTACAACTCTATAGCGTGGATCGCTACATATTTACAAACGTTTCCACATTAATGTGTTAAACTATGTATACTGTTTTGTATTAATAAAGACACAGTTGCGCGTTTTGGTTGCAGCGTTTCGTGAAATCGAAGATGAGTCAACTGACTTGCGGAATATCAAGATCAGATCGAGGTTCATCGTGTGAATGGAGAATACATAAAGTGCTTGGAATGATTTTAGTACCATTGGAATACGCCCAATCATTGAATTTTGGCCAATTTTCAGTGAATAAATGTGAATATAAATGCGATTGTTGTTTACTGAAGACACTGATATAGTTAGTTGGTTTTTGATTTGACTAGAGCGTTCCAAAACTCATTGACAACTTCCTGTTGGAAGCAGAGACCACTTATAGGTTTGAAGTTGCACGTTTCAACGAGGAAAAGAGTGTGGTTATATTTTATAAGTTATATTTTTTACTAAGTGATATAATGGCTGATTCAACGTTGCAGAAGGTAATTTCTTTGTTAACAACACCTAAGACATCCGTCTAACCCTTCCTGCGCAAAATTTTAGTCCCAAGAGTTCTCAGAAAGGTGAAATATAACTGGTTTTTAACTAGTGCCAACATCGACCGGTAGGGTTACAGGTTACAGGCTCGGCTTAGTATTGTTTTGTGTTTCACGATGGCACCAACAAATGTGGTAATTGTCAAACTTTCCTTACCCATTATCGATCATAGTACACGATCCTAAATTTTGTAAAATCCTTATTCACTATTCACTTTCTACAATGCCGCTTAAACATCACCGTTCTACTGTGCTATTAACCTAACCTAACCTTAAATCGTGCACATTGCGCCGTACGTACGATATAAATTGGAAAGTTTAGTCCGCATACTTGCCTATTGCGGAAATTTTTCACGTTTTTTTTACAAATATGTAGATTATTATTGTTACATTTACAAGTCGAACCTGCGTTTCAGTTGACAAAACTTTTAACACTTCCTTGTGATTATGACGCGTATATTTTTCAGCCATGACCTGCCGTCATAAAGCGTCGCTGCCTTATAAAAAATAGTCTGTCGTTAGAAATTTTCTTCATGTATCACACAAGCTGCAAGGTATAATTTTGTCTACATGTCCTTCGAATGATATCATACTTACCTGCAGATATTAGATATTGATAAAAGTGAATTTTAACGAATTCATTTGTTTGACGACAAAAATTTCTCAATAACCTGCCAAAATTCGTAAGTCATGTCACCGCTAATAAAAAATGACAAATTAATTAAACATATACCGTATTCAGGCGTAGAAGTAGCGTAAAAAATTTAACAACGTAAAAATCACTTAAAATTACCAGAAATGTTGCCGTTATTTTTTCGCCCTGTTCCAAGCAATGAATCAAAAGGTTCGAAAGATGCTTTTACTGAAACTGAGGTATTTGAGAATAAGTTGAGTAGAACATGCATGAAAGTGAATCTGCAACTGAATTTATACAAAATGTTAATTATTAATTCTCCTTGCAGGTCCAGGAATACAAAGATTCGCTTAAAACGAAGGTAATCAATATCCACTTAAGTCGAAACAGCAGTTAATGAACCTTGCAATTTGAATCGAAAGTTTAACAGCAGTACCGAATCTATTTCGAACGCTACACTGATCCCCTAACCATTTGCTATTAAAATGTTTTTTCATACAAACATCAGGCGGAACAATTGATCATAAAAGGCTTTCCTGAGAAGATAATGAAGCTTAATGAGCTTTTGGAAACACCGAGCTTCTGCAACCGTGAACTTTCCGATGTACATCAGGATTTGAATGTCCCTATCCCAGATCCAATTTCGCTTAATCATTCCGACGATGGACCAGCAACAAAAAAACTGAAGCTGGAGAACAATTTGAACGATATTGAGGCCAGCGGTACCAAAGTTATGGTTCTCCCCAGCGGACCCGTACCATGTAACAAACCACTCTGTGAACTGATTCGTATTGCCAAGCCATACATCAGGCAACTTGTCGAGGATTCCAACCTTGTAAGTATATTGTTGAGGAAAAGGTTATAAAACCGCGAAAAATTGAAAAAAACAACTCCTGAGATAATTGAGAAGAACATAGCATATTGATTAAAAAATCTATGTCTTATGTAATGCTAGTTTCCCCATATATGTTAATCATTTATTATCTCGGTCGAGAAATGTCGCTCCGTTTTGTTAATTTATTTTCCTTCACATTGTTTCTACAGCTGAAAATGTGGATTTCGTTTATGATTCCAAAAATTGAAGATGGAAACAATTTTGGTGTCTCAATCCAGGAAGACACTTTAGCTGAAATCCAATCAGTTGAAAGCGAAGCTGCAGCATTCTTTGATCAAATTTCGAGGTAAGAAATGTTGCGCATGTCTTGTAAAACACGGCATAATTGAAAATGATGACATATAACAATAATGAAATGCTTTTTTCTAGGTACTTCATATCAAGAGGTAAAATTGTAAGTAAAGTAGCCAAATATCCACACATCATTGACTACAGGCGCTCGGTTCAAGAATTGGACGAAAAGGAATACCTCAGCTTATGGCTGGTGATGTGTGAAGTTCGTAACCGTTACTGTTCGTTACACGACATAGTTATAAAAAATCTTGAGAAGATAAAGCGGCCTCGATCGACAAACGCTGAATCCTTGTATTAAGGAAAAATCAACATCGCCCTCACATATGAGTGCAAACTTTATTCTAATTTAAACCTCAGAGAGTATGATGTGGTAAAAAATGATGAACGATAAAATTAAGAAATCTTGCTTTTCGATGAAATCAGAATTACGTTACAAACATCTTACCACTACCACCAGTACTTGAACCCTTTCATTATTGTAATGTGTTCTAAATCTAAAAAAAAAAAACAAAAAAAAAACTGTTTTCGCCATGTATGGGTTGTAGGATCTGAACATGTTTTAATTTGAACTAGGTTCCATCCACTGCATAGATAAGTATATGTATAAACACACTTTTGCTTATTTGCTTGCTTTTAAGTAAATAATTTCTGTTTATTGCGAAATCTATCTCCTTTTTTCTTCAATTATCAAAAAGGTTATCATATATCGTTTAACTTATCGTCCCTGTGGGGTTTGATATGAAATTCGATATTTATGCTTCCTGCATGTATGTACATGCGATCAGCAATTGAGAATCGGCAAATTAATTTTCTCGAGTGATTAGTAAATCATGATCATCGACTTAATTTATAAGAATTTGAGATTAATTAGACTCTAAAAAATAGACAGACTCCATTGAATAGTAATTATAAAATTACGACCCAAATCATCATTATCAATCTTACTAAACCCAGAAAGAAAACTTCTTCAGCACTGGAAAATATATCTATAATGCAAAGTATCTTAACTTGAAGTACGTAATTTTTTACAACATACCCAAAAGACATGATATTTGTATTTATTAATATAGGTGTGCTCTTAATGAAGATTTGGCAATTGAAGAAGAACTGGAGAAGGTTTACAGAGTGAACATTTCTTTGATGTTCACATTGGTATATTTCTTGAAAATTTACGGTTCAGAAGTATTTTATTTATTTGCAACAAGAATTCAACTGTGTCAAAAGTAATGAAAGTACTTACAGGGCGTAGAATAATTTGTGCCCTCTACTTTCATCTGATACTTTTTACCATCAGTATTGAGTCTACGATTTTTTTTATTCTGTCAGAAATCACACAGCAAAAATATACCTAAATTTCTTTCTTTCGTTATGTCGGTATGTATAACGATCATAGATCTGGAAGGTGTTGTGATTGGTTTCGTAATGGCTGATTATATGGCTCTAAATATAATATACATATAGCATACGTATAACTTTTGATTTAACCTTGTATTTTGAAACGTGAAACGAATAAATGAAAATAGAATAATGTAACAATACACGCGGTGCTTGTAGCTATAGTATTATAAACATCCGATTTCACAAACTCAAAGAGGACAATTTTTGTTTTGGTTTTGTTTGAAGAGAAATTTTTCATACAAAATTGAGCTGTCACAGAACAAACATCGAATTTCAGCAAAAAAATAGAAAAACATTGTTTTATGAATAAAAAAAAGGAAATTTTTAATTCAGTAGAAACCGATATAATGGATTACGAAATTGAGGCATCGTATCTAGACCGACTGCAGCGCGAGGTAAGTGATTCGCAGTCTTCATTACAAAATAGTTTGTCAAAATGAAATTGTGAATTTGAAAATCTTTCCAATCAAAATTTTTAATGTTCTTCTGAATATAAATTCGGCAGAATGCGACAGCGTCTTTTTTGAAGAAAAGTATTTTTCCTGTAGGCTCTTACGTGTTTAAATGGATTTCCTAACAAAGTTAAAGCCTTAAATGATATCATTGATGCTTATGTACCGGAAGTTGACGTTAAAAGAAATCCGGAAAACAGAGAACCCCAAATACGTGTGCCTTGCATTCCGACTAATAAATACGTTCCGAATGAAACCAGTTTGGAGAATGACCATGTGAATTGTAAGAAAAAAAAAGATATACGTACATTTTTAATTATCGCAAGTACGGATAATCTTGTTAACTATTGATTCGTCTAATATTCACATATCTTGTTCAACCTTTCGGTACACAATCGTGTTTAACTATGTAATGATAAACCAGCAGATGCATTATGCTCCGAATCAAACTCAAGCCGACCTATTCAACGTCATGGATTATCAAAGAGAAATCATCACCGTTCGCGAAGATCAGATCAAATAAATTTTCGACGTCGTCCAGGACCTCTGGCACGTATCCTGGCTTTTCTATCAAACAGTCTTGCGGCTTGTACAAAAAATACAGTAATCAGGCCGACTCAATACATCGCAAATCATGCTCTCACCATGCTAAAGGATTAGTAAGACGCGGTATTTTGTCGAACTGCGAATTTTACACCCTGAATAACCGAAGTTATATCTTCTTAATCGCATATCTATTCACATAGCTTAATACAGCGCGGAGATATTATGAGCGCTAAATGTGGCGCTTCGATAATTTGGTCGCTACCGGAAAGTAGAGCGTCGATGAAATTAATGCAGACTGATCTCGGTTCGACGCTCGACAATTGCATGAGAATAATGAGACCAGCCGTGGCTCAGCTTATCGCGGATACAACAAAAGTATTTCAATAGCTTTTATACAGTTTTTATGAAATCTAAGATTGGAATCTCAATTCTTGCGAGTTGTGCAACATTATGTTCTATGTATAATATACCTATAATGTTACAGTTGAAACGCTGGCTACAAGCGCTTGCTTTGAATTTCACGCCTCCGACGCCTACTTTGATCCATGCTATACGAAAAACCGAAGCCATTGACGGCTGGGCTTACGAGCTTTTCTTCCATTTGAAGTATCTTCAGGAAAATCAGATCCATAATGTCGAAAAGGTATGTGAATCTGTCATTTCATTTTCTTCTGCTTTCATAATTTGTCGCATAATATTGTTAATTACTATGTAAAGATAGGTTTTCAGTTCGCATGAGTAGATTGATACCTAATTGAGATTTGACCAAATTATTTTTAAGAATGCTGTCCCGGGATTGAAAATTAGTGACAAGTTGAGAAACGTGAATCTTTGTCATCGGCTGGTGCGGTTACGAGATAATTATGTCTACCTCTATGAAAGTTTATTCAGCAATAGTCAATTTTACAAGTTATCCAGAGATTCCAAAAAAATATTGGAGTGACTATCCGCAGTAGGCTTGAGTTATACCCATTTACGGTGTACCTATAGTCAAAGCATTTACGCATGTCCGTCAGTATCAAAATCGCTTGGCTTCTATGTTATTTGCATTAGTTTGTGTACGATGTACTGTGAGTGGTCATGTCGAACCATTGTTAATAAAATATATGCACTGGATGTGAAGTCGATGTCTCTATTTACATTCATAATGCATATACTCATGTTGTTTTTTAATTGATGTTATTCGGTGATTATATTTATTGTAGATCATCTCAAAATTGTTTTTACTGTAGATGAGCGAATTTTTTTTCGTTGATCGAGTTTGACTGCATGCGCATACTTACACTGAGTGGAAAACCCGTAGACGAACTCGCAAAATTGGTAAACATCGGCATTTATCCCATCAGAAGATACAGTAATAGTCAAAAATGAAAAAAGAAATAACAAGACTTTAAAGCGAACGACCCACAAGGGAGTATCGGTAAAATGGATCATCCGAAACTCGGGATGAAATTCAGATGAAACTCCGCTCACAGTTACGCATTTACTAAAAATGTGCAAACAGAGCACCAAAACACATTACACCACGTAAAGATACAAGTTCATCAAAAGTGAAATTTCACACAATATAGCAAAAAGCCACGATATTATACTAAGCTCACCTTCTCCAGTATTTACGGTCTATTATAACATCTACCTAAATCATCGTTCTTTGGTCCACGCGTCCGTGGTCGCATTTCCATTGCCGAATGTAAACTTAGCAGAAATACGCTGATCGAATTATGCGATACGGACTTAAAAGAGCAATCTAGATTTTGGTGCGCAAAAGTGCGCAGCTTCCCGCACTCTAAGGACGTACCCGACAACGAATGATGCCGACCGGCACCTTCGACGTTCACTCGCAGATCTCAACCAGTCGAGATGAGTCGCTCACAGCCTTTGACTACCGAATTGCCGTCGCTTGCGACGTCAGGCGCTGAATTTGAATACCGCAAACCAATACCGTTGATTGAAGAATTATTCCACCTATCCCCCGAAAACTAGTCACGAAAATTTGATCAAGGGCATCTGACTTTACATCTTTAGTTATAATGAATCAGTCAATGTACACGTTAAAATAAACATCAAACGATAACAAATCGTGAATTTTACATTTAAAAAGTGTAATATTTATGCGCTCTAAGGTCGCCGTAGAATTATGGACTGGACATAACGTATAAAGAAGTTCAGCCCCTAGAATAGAAACGAAAGTAGTTCTGGCGATAATCCCATTGCTCTGGACTTACTGACTGGTCTTATCGGACTGACACGAATATTGCACTTTCCCCCGCATCCCTTCAGTTCCCTTACCGTGCGGTCATCCACGAAGCAGAGTGCATAAGGCTAGCAGTCTTTATACATCCGAACTCAATGGTATAATAACGAAATTTATTCGGAGCACGTAGCTTATCTCTGTAGCGCCTCTAGCGGTGGAAGATGGCGAACAGGGTTTCCCAAATTCAACCCGTTCAACCCTTACGATCCCCCACTCCAAGATCGCAGGAGCGGAATCAGCAATATCAGCACTCACTGTTGTCAGCAGACGCCTGCCCCCTCCACGCGACTAAGCTCTTGATTGAGTTCGTGCGCTGGCTGCTTCACTCTTCGTACACTGTGGTAAATTGGGGATCAGTTGCTTTGAATTCCTCCCTGTGTTAGGACCGTAGAAAAACGTTACCGCCGCACCTTTATACAATCGTAAGGTAAAAATCTTAATATATACGATCGTTTATTTTCTGATATTGCGTATTGCCACTTCGAAGTGCTGACAAACTCTGTGCCTATTTTGTCGGGTGGCACCAGATAAAACTTGGATTGCAATTTATCCCAAACGCGTCGTTACACTGGCAACAACCGTTGCACACCTACCGCCATTTTGTCTATGTGAAACATTTTGGAGGGAAATTATTGACACATTTATCTTGGAGACTGCAATAATTTTTCTAATTTCATTGGAGTAAAATACGAATGTAAGAACGAACGTTATGCGCATAACGCGTTGAATTTCATTGTGAAGCTTTTTATCACGTATATTATTGTACTATATGGTATAAATTCAATTCTCAACTGTCACGTACACACGGGAATATTCTTGCGTTACACTCACACTTGAGACATCTAAGTTACCTAGAATAATCTGGTTCTCCTTAGTAATGGCTCGTACCAAGCAAACTGCCCGTAAATCGACGGGAGGAAAGGCTCCTCGTAAACAGCTAGCCACAAAAGCTGCCCGCAAGAGTGCACCTTCAACTGGTGGAGTGAAAAAACCCCATCGTTACAGGCATGTAAAAAATCTTTCATACAATTTGTTAAAAGATGGATGAATTTTGCCAAAATGCATTAATAATTGCTACTGAAAACATGAAATGCTAATAACGTAATTTCACTGATTTTCTCATCTTAGGCCTGGAACCGTGGCTCTGCGTGAGATCAGGAGATACCAGAAATCTACAGAATTACTGATCAGGAAACTACCCTTCCAGCGTCTTGTTCGTGAAATTGCCCAAGACTTCAAGACTGATCTTCGTTTCCAGAGTGCGGCAATTGGAGCTCTGCAAGAAGCATCTGAGGCTTACCTGGTTGGTCTTTTTGAAGATACCAACTTGTGCGCCATTCACGCTAAGCGGGTCACTATTATGCCCAAAGATATACAGTTAGCTCGACGAATCAGAGGCGAACGTGCTTAAGCATTGGTCAATTGAATTGGCTGACATTGTAAACGTTATCACTCCATTCTTTTCCGTTTTTTTTTTTTTTAAGTATTGACAATGCAGAAAAGTACGTTATGGTAATATCAATCCCTTGTTACATTCATCGTATAATCGTCACTGCCAAACGTGTTACTGGGCACTAACACAATTATCCACAGATGATAGCCAGTAGTTTACAATAACATGTAGATTTTGTTGAATAAGAAATTGTCTTTTCAAAGTGGGTGGCAGCAGAAACAATGGATTGGTTTTGTTAACACTCATTATTTTACTAAACATCGCCCCTCATACACATATATTAGAAAACGTAAGTGTATTAGTTTTTAGTTGAAAATGAAGTCTAAATACTAGAGTGCTCTGCCATATACTTTTATTATTTCGTATCAGGCAATTATCTAGTTTTTGAAATATGAAAGAGAAATAGTAAATCTTATATCTCGTTCAGTTCTGATTCGGTTTCGTCGAGATAAAAATAATTCACATCAATAGTCTAAAAGCGATGTGGACTATTTTTCTGTAATGATATTCCTGTATCTTGATAATTGTCTGTACATACAATATAAGTATGTGACACTTCCAGGCACTCATAATCTGAAAAATATTTACTAAGCTGTGTAGAGTAATTTGAAATATACATATAATTATTACGTAAATCTTGTTTATTACTCATTTTATAGAACCCAACCCAGATACCTCACATTCTCGGGGGGACACTCGATACAATTTCAATTTCCAATATGATGCAATAGCATATATTTCAGCAACACAACAAGTAACGGAAAAACCTCGCTGGGAGTGGGGAGGTTTAGGAAAACAGTATAGCGGTTTAACGAGTATTTGAAGTGACGTCTTATTGAATATAAACAGGATTTATAAGGAAGTAAGCGATGAGTCATGCTTTGACGCAATGTGTGAAAAATGAGTACTCCCACAGATTTCACCGGAATAAAGCGTTGCGTGTGGTTTTACGCTGGGCACCTGGAAGTCGTACAGGACAGAGCAATCCACATATCAAGCATCATTACTATTATTATTATTGTTGTGTTGTTGTTATTATCATCATTGTGAAAATTCATTGCATGCTCCTGCTCTTGACACAGCGGATTCCTCCAATAAGGAAACGGGTAACACGCAAAGCTGTAAGGAAAACTGCTATTGGTCCTCTGAGACCCGCGTTTAAGTTCTGAGCCATTCCCGATGCAGGTTCCAGAGTAGGGGGAATCCTCGGAGAGAGTACTCACTGCCATCGAAGTAGAAGGAGTTAAAACTCAAGCTCTATATTTTATAGCAAATTTCGTGCGTCAAAGGTGAGTTAACTTGACAGATTTTAGAAATTCTTACGCGACCTAGCTTATTACTCGCAATATCAGGTATCGGTATGAGAATTTTCATGATATTAACCGAAAAATAGTCATTGTTTCCGTTCGACTTCACGACATGACGATATTAGCGTCGTCGCCATTTTATCGCGTTTCTGTTTTGTGGGCCGAGCCGATTTCATGTATTGACATTTTTAGAGCACGCTGTTTCCGAGGTTGTTGAACTGCTGCAAGCAACATCAATTTGTAGTATTCGCGTGGGCAATTTTATTCCTGAATAATATTTGTATGTGTTATTATACCTAACAAAGCTCACATAACAAACTTAGTTCTGTCAAATGTCTAATTATAATAACTGTGTTTAGATTACTTCTAGAAATAGTAGCTAAGCTCATGGTATATAGAGCTTTGGCGTCCTGTTAACGGAACGTCTCGAATTCGTAAAATTTTCTGTAGAATTCAGCTCAGTCTTACCATTATTGTTACTTTTAATATCCCGAGATTTTCATTTATGTACCAAATTACTGCTGAGACCTTTTTTTCCTACATTAATGAAAAAATTGATTGCTCGAGTATGTGATGTCATTCAGTAATGATCTCGGCTAGAATTTTGTTTACCGTGACATCACCATTTTTTCCCTCACCAAATCCTCTGTTATGCATTTAATGTACTTATTATATGTACTTTAATTTTCAGCTATAAGCCATGGCTCGTACTAAGCAAACAGCCCGTAAATCAACTGGAGGTAAAGCTCCCCGTAAACAGTTGGCTACTAAAGCAGCCCGTAAAAGTGCTCCCTCGACTGGGGGTGTGAAAAAACCTCATCGTTACAGGTAAATATCGACAAAAAATACTGAACACAAAATTTGATGAAAGTGATGACAAAAAATCTTCATTATTATGATCATGATTAAACAACTGAAATTTTCAGGCCAGGTACTGTAGCTCTTCGTGAAATCAGAAGATACCAGAAGTCGACTGAGTTGTTGATCAGGAAATTGCCATTCCAACGTTTGGTGCGTGAAATAGCGCAAGACTTCAAGACTGATCTACGTTTCCAGAGCGCAGCCATCGGCGCCCTGCAAGAAGCTTCTGAAGCTTATCTGGTCGGTCTGTTTGAAGACACTAACCTCTGCGCTATTCATGCCAAACGTGTCACCATCATGCCTAAGGATATACAATTGGCTCGACGAATCCGAGGAGAGCGTGCTTAAAGCGGAGCGGTTAAATTTCACGCATACCGATTAATAATATTATTAATATTCATTATAATTGATGAAATCAGATGTTCATTGATACCTATATTGTCTCTTGTATTTTGGCTTGTATCGAATGTTTTAGACGTAATTAACACGCACACGCACACAATACACACCCATTCGTACATACGCACGTGTATCAGATACATAAAGTTTGACTATTAACGGTTTTACTAACATTATTATTATGATTATTATTACTACTATTAATTTTTCAAGCATTTTCACACAGAGCAGCTGTACATATTCGAATACTACTATTCTATATTGTTTCTCCTTTATTTTCACTGTAAAAATTAGTAACATTTATCCAATGGCTCATTAACGGTTGATTTTGAAGATATCAACTTAAATTGAATTCTTTTGATATTGCATTTAGATGTCATTGTTATTTTCATTATATTATCGAACAAGATTAAATAATCATATATTCTTTTTCTGCATTAGCACTAAATCCAATATATTCTCAACCAAAAGGGAAGTAATTGAAGTGGTTGGGCAGTGTCATTAAACCCTATCGTCATTACACAACATTATACAACAAGAGTATAAGTGTACTTTAGAATTTAAGTGTCTGTTTGTTTAGTACTAGATCAATTATAATGGTCTCAGATTTGGTTATGTTTACGAATAAGTTACGTAATTGATTTTAATTTACTCGTGTGTTCAATTTTCTGTGCAGAATACATATTTCGTAAATAAATTCTCTAAATTCAGCTATTGTATTATATACATCATACCCCCCATATTTTATTCAATATTAGCAGTGTAATTTAATGGTAACTATATAATAAACTGTTTTAGTTGTCAATCACCACTTTTATTTCACAGAATAATATCATTAAAACTTGGTTTGCGACTCTGTTCAAGATATTCACACATATTCTGGCTATGTATTGCATTAATTTTGTGGATTTTATAATAACTACTCAATAACAGAACCTTATTTAGATTAGAAAGAATGAAACTAACGTAATTTGTTTTACCAGTGAAACGTTTTGATTCTATGATGCGTCAGTTGTAACGAAGTAATTAATACTTGATGTTCTAGTGACAGTATCTTGAACAGAGCATACAATGTACACTATTCTATAATTTTATTTAACAATCAAGAGAATTCTATCCATATAATGCGGAATTATTAATTAAGTTGCCAATACATTTATACAATGGTGTTTGAAAAGGCATTACATTATTCTAGTTAACTTTATTCAAACTTGTTTACGTGGAGATACTGGAGCCAGACGAATTGATATATTAGCAACAAATTATTTCAGATAAGAATCAAATCATTGCACATAATCTTACAACTATTACATAGTAATAACTGTTACTTCTTCTAAAATTTGGTGAGAGCGCGTATGAACGGTCGATGTTCAATAAAAGAATATATGTATAATAAGTTAGACCTTTTCAAACAGTGCATGTTTTTAATGTCAACCGAAGTAAATATATATTAATGGAACTGTCCCGTTCATAATCGAATAACACAATTATATATACAGTTTCTCAATGAATCATTAAATATATAATTTAATCATGCTACCGAACAATCAAGCCTCCAATATTGATGCATATTAATTAATATGTTAGGGGAGACTTAAGTCAGAGATCTTCAAAAATAAACTCAATGGTCCGATTCGAATTTTCACGAATTGTCACGTAATTTCTACATCGTTTATTGTTAGTAACATTACTATGCTATTTATTGTAGTCAACTATTGGTAAAGGTGTTAATTTTTTTTACACGACACTGAGAAATATAATTATAATGATCATTTAATAAAAAGGCACCTGACACACGTATATTGTACAATTTGGCGGTTCAAATGAAAAACTAATGAAGATTTATAAACAAAAAATCACAAGTGTATCTTTACATACAAACATAACAGCATTGAGTAGATATTTCATCAACCACTGTAGATATTAAATACTGTCAGGTTACTTGTACAAGTACCAATACTGCTCCTGACATAAGGTCAAGGTTTTATAAGCTGGACGTGACGCGAAATATTCGCTCTGACTTACACGTAGGGCTGCTCTTGCAGGTATATTCGTAAACAAACATTTTCTGAAATGAAGTTTTCAAATCGGAAGTAGACTTGTATTCGGAACAATATGATAAATTCTAACAAGGAGTATAACAAATAATGTCTTTCTTTAAATGAGCATTAAATTTTGATGTTAGTAAGAAATAATAAACCAATCATCATATCATATCGGTCTACCGCATACAATATATGATTTATTCATTGAAAGATTATGTAAACTGTCAGATAATGATAATAAATTGTTTATTAAACTTTTTCTTTGATAAATATCTACATTCTTGCTATAATTGAGAGACTAAGACAATGTATATTACAAATCGCAACATATCTATAAATAAATGGTATTTACAAACGGGTAACGGTCCTTTCCTCCTGATGAAGTTAAAAATTCAACCATAAGTTCCACATCATGCGTTCATTCCAATGCTTCTCGTCAAATATAATGATAGACCATTAATTTGCTGTGAATATTTAAATGAATATCACTCAATCATAAATTAGAAAATAAATATCGACATTATCATGGGTTAACTTTATTTAGACCATGAGAATTATTCAGATATCCTTACGATTTTTAATAGCTGTGCACGTGATCAGTATCGCTTTCTTTATCGCTTGATATTAAATATAAAGGAGTCGCATACACGTATACATTGTCTAATACAATGTTGTCCTGCCAGTGCCGTATGATAATTCGTGATCTAATATCAATAGCTGCATTGGACAATTTTCATCACAACATAACAAGAATTTTAATTGTGAAAAAAATTTAATATAAGCCATTGGAAAGAAGCATGGTGATGTCGTTAGTAGTACAGGTGTAAACTCTATCGAGTGATTATAAGCGAATGTGGTTGTTGTTTCCAGAGGCCGGGCCTCGCACCTGCCGTCTAGTCCTGGGTAAACATATGCAAGAACTATTCGTTACTATCCATGATTAACGGATAGCTTAAACACGACAATCACTGCAGTATGTAGTACTTAAAAGGTATGAGAGTTTGCACTTCAAATTTGTGTGCACTATTTTCAACAAAAGTATCCAAACATAATATTGAACTCTTCTAAACATTTACCGCGCAGCCAATTTTCACATTAGACGACGGTTAGGATTAGAGAAAAAAATAGTTAACTTAAACTCTGGCTTGGATATCGATTTGGCTGAACAAATCTAGCAGAGTATTTCATAATTCAATGCGCATGCACTGAGAGATGCACGAAAATTTGGGATGTCAAAAAACTGAGGAAACTGTGTAACCAATCAATTACAGTTATATAAATCACAAGTAAATACAAACATGAAAGATTAAAACTCTATTGAAAACATTTGTATTACAATTAAGTCTAACTATATTTGTATTCATGGTTCACCTTTCCATAAAAGATAATCAGAATCATAGACGAATTTTGATTTTATATGCACTTTGATTCAAATATTCCTTGGTACATTGTTAGTAGCTTACCATGTTCACTGGCCAAAAAGTATGAAATTGTCACACAAATAAACAAATTGGTCAAAGTAATGAAGAACATACAACGTACATGAAATATTCATAAAAATGATTTAAAGGACGGATGTTTCAATTCACCATAAAATAATATATCCTATGAATTTTATGTATCTACACTAAACATTGATTTTAGTTTGAACATAAATAGATTTTCTTAATTGCCGACATTAATGATAACAACAACAGTAATAAGAGTAAAATTAAAATTAATAATAATAATAATGATAATAACAATAACGAATGCTATTGTATTCAAGGTAATCACTGAGTATTAGTTTCAATACATAATTAACTACGTATTAAAAAAACCAAGATAACGAAGAGTATCAATGCATAAAGTGACTTTTAAATAATCAAAGCAGAAAACTTTTTATACCTGCATGTTATCGTTGCATTTGGTGATGTTGTTATTATGAAGTTAATTGAGAAGTAAATCAATTGACATGGAAACGGACATCACATAATACGAATTTGTTTCGATTGTTTAAAAATATTTCAAATTTCATATAACCCACATGTGTGACTTATATTTATGTGAATAATTTCAACTAATTTTCAGTAGGAAGGTAATAATAATCCAACAAATAGTAAATTTGAGCAGTAACCTATACATATATTATGCAGTTTAAATTCTAGAATCAGGTTTGTACTATGATAGATTCTGTCCAACATTATCATCGTAAGTTTAAATTGATCATACGGCTACAGTGGTATGATGATAAACCAAATATTAAACGCGATACGAGAGATGTGACAATGTTTATGCAGATGGAAGAATTGAAGATTAAAATAAAATCGTTATATTAAAAAAGCACAACCAGCGTGTCTCGAGTAAGTACAAATTACAGTTGGTATCATATACTCCATCAGATTCCAACAATTGTTGTCTATTTTTAAACTTATATTTTCATTGGGATTGAACACTTTGCAGATAAATACGAATATTTACAGATTAATTTAATTTGAATTATCTTTAAGCAATCGGAATGCGAATGGAGTACGTGGTGCTCTCCCGCAAGTACAAATATCCTACATTTCAAAAAGGAACAACATAATCCTATGGATTGGATTAGTTAGCATTACCTGTAGTGATCCCGCACTGCCTGATCCTCTCGAGTTGAATTGCGGCATGTATTTAGCTTACTCTCCAGGGCCTGTGATAACAAAAACAAATTGTTAGAATTGTGAAAGTTTTGGAGTTTTATAACGTGTCTTGAAACAGTTTTAATTATCTTATGCTGTTTTCTCGCTTGAGTTGGTGAAATAGTACCGTGCAGAATGTATTAATACCTCATAATCAATGTGCAACTGCTCACGTGTATTATAGAAATTTATTCTAGGATAAAGAAATACCTTCATAAAACCTCTATTTGGCCTTTTTTCAAATCTAACATCTTTTCTAGCATTGAATTACAATCGACTGTTTTATCAGCAAACTTTGTGTCTTGACGTTCCATTATACGACATGTGGGATCACATGCATTGCCGAGACACAAGGTAGAAGGGGAGCTTTAGCATGGAAGAATCGATTGTTGTTAAAACTAAAAGCAGATAAGCATGCAAACGTAAAGAAAAAAACCAAATAAGGACCTGCAGCATATGGAAGTATGTGGTAGTAAAGTGGGGAGTATCAGACATCAGCATTTGGTGGGCCTGGGCTGCTGCTGGATACATTGAGTAGGTGTCTGAACTTGAATTGATGGTTTACCAGCGGGTGGAGTAGAATTGGTCTTTTTTCCACCAGGGCATGAGCACTTTATCCTTCTACAGTCCATGCAGACCCACCTGTCAAGCTACCAACACACCAACTAACTACCAGACTACCAAAGTACCTATTTATACTGGAATTTTAACAGGTGTCTCTAACATCTAAACAGAGAATTATACGTAAAAATGTCTGCGAAAAACCAGCCCCTGTAATCTCCTCGTCTCTAGTGGACAGAATTTCATTTAGTACTATGCCCTGGGTATGTCCTTCTTGTAATAAAATTTTGTACCATGTCTTGGTACTAATGGTTGTATGTAAGTGGGTAAAAGGATTATGGAGCGTAGTTCAAATAAACGAAGATATTGCAAAGAATTTTCTTTGATTTCTCAAGATTTTCAATAAGACAGATTCAAGAATTATCATTGAAAACAAAAATAAAGAATTCTCAAACAGAGACACTGTACAAAAGCCATGCTGCTAGCTACTATTACATTATAGAGTATATGAATGTACCGAAAAATAAATTACATACAAATTTACATATACATAGAAGCTTTACACACCATGCACAATATGGGATATTTCATCCTCGGTGAAACTTACCCCAACTTTTCGCATCAGGTCCCCAATCATGTTCATTGCGAGTATCCTTGTACAGGGTGCCAGTGGTGGATTCATGTTATTATTGTTGTTACCAATCATACCTCCAATTACTCCATTTCCAACTATTTGTGAAGAAAGATAAAAACATGTTACAATTTGTTTTTCAAGGAAAATCTGTACCTCTCTGTCTTGTGGCTGTTTGGTTTTGAATCGAACCACTAATATTCGTATGCTTAATCTGATTATAAAATAATATCTGAACGAAAGGCCAAATTCTCCCATTAGTCGTGTAACAAATAAATGCAAAATACCACAACCTCCACATTGGTGAGACGAGCACACTTTAGGATTTTAATACCAGTCAAAAATATTACTGAATAGAAATAAAACAAATTTGAAATAAAAACGACATTTTATTAGAATCATAATGTATGTATATGTATGCATAATATTAAAGGCATGCAATAATGTGCAAGTATAATGGACAAAGAGTATATAAAATACATATCATAATTGCGTACGAAAATTCTCAGAATAGGTATAATGGCAGTGTTAAATTTCGAAACTATTATTCTACGCAATATTGGCCTAAGAGACATTCTATTCAGAGTTTACACACATCTCGCATCTTGAGCAAGTATCACAGTTATTGATGAAGAACATTGTGAAGGTTGTAATTTTTGTTAAAGTTGTGATCTTGATATTTTAAACAACGCACATGTATCGTTGATACAGACAAAATTTTTCTGTATCAGATATTCATAATTCTTACAAATAAATTTTACGAACCATGAACTATCTGCTTTGTAAAACTGCGTGTCAAGTCGCAAATGTAAAATAGTACAGCAATAAACATAAAATTATTTACAGAACAAAAAAAGTATTAACACGTTTCGAATAATCTTTAAAAAAAAGAAAAAAAGAAACAACCTATACACTTTACAAATTTAGAACACATATGCTATTTTTGATATACTGAAATTTGATACGCTATGTAAACCAAAATATATATATATATATATATATATCAGAGAACGGGGAAATGATGTTGAAAATAAATGATGGTTTTCAACAAATTCGTCAATCTAAGGTTATCACACAAAGTATAGGTAGGTACCAGTAGTAAAAAGAATTAAACAATTAGAAACAATGTCAGTACATGGATAGAGTAATCCGCCTAAATTCTAAGCTCAAAATTTATCCGTCTGTGAAGTTTTCGCGTAACTTTTGGTGATAAAGATCTCTTGGCTTTTATAGGGGATTTTTTACCAGAGGATAAAAATTCAGTTATAGTCATAAAATTAGATATTGTCTTCGTTGTATGAACAGCACTATGCATCTTACTCTTTAATGGAGGAGCTGTTGTATGTGTTGTCGGAGGTATCGTTTGGGGTGTAGAAGGACTGCTGGATGGTGTGAGTGTCTCCAGTTCCACCTGAAGCTTATTACTATCCACAATACTCCGTACTCTGTCCACAGATTTATCATTATCCGGTTGATGACGTTCTTGTACTTGTATTTCCTGCTTCAAGTCTGTAAATCAATCATGACTAGTTATGAGATATTTCTATGAGAAGACGGAATAATGGCTTGCACCAAGTTTCACACAAGTTACTCACCTCTGATTTCATCCATAAGCCGCTGTACCATTACCTTCAAGCCTTCCTTCTCATCCAACTCAGATTCGAGTAATGCATTTCGTTCAATGGCCAAATTACACTTTGCCTCCATTTCCTCTTCCGTCACCATATTAACTCTATGATTAAAAAAAATGTAATTTTTCTTTCATTGAATTAACACCACATCAAGAGATACTTCTATCTAATCATTCAACAGGACAGTGCACTTTCAATACTCTCTTGCTACATTAGAAACGGTCTTAGTCTGCATCCTGCTATGTCATGTTGGACCTACATTAATCATGGGAAGTTCAAAGATAACTGATATACTGTGAATAATTACAAAAACTCATGTAGAATATTACAAATGGAATCGCATCAACTCAAGCAGTGGTATCGCTAATTTCTATTTTAGAAGAAAATATATCTAGATTAAAATAATTGACATATACTGATGAATTGGGGTTATTTATTTTTGATCCTCCACTAGGATTTCTTGAGAATTCTGTATCAATTTGAGGTTTGACCGTTCAATTATTAGGTTTTAAGGGTTCTGAGTAAAAGAAATAGATGCTCATATTAATTTTTGCGATTAATTTTGACAAGTACCTTTGCGCCCTTTCCAAATCATCATTCTTCTGTTCTAGTTCTCGTATATATTTCACCAATTGATCTTGTCTAGATTGAAGATCGTGGGCCTTTGCCTGAAATGCAGCACAATCAATTGATTGCTGATCTAACCGAGCTCTGAGTTGTTCGACTTCCGTAGCAAGCCGTGTATTTCTCTGTCGCAGTTCTCTATTTGCCTTTTCAGACTGTTCAAGTGAAGTTTCTAGTTCTTTTTCTAACATTTGGGAATTTTCTTGGAATTCTTCCAACTCATGTTCTGTGTCCTCTTTCCTGTGGTGCAATTATAATTTCGTTTTTTAATTATAGTTACTGAATAGCTGAGAAACAGAAAACGGCACAATCATAGTACAAATAGCGGAAAGTTTGAAATTGCATTGAGTGATAATACCGTTGATGTAGCTGATGCGCCAACTCCATCCAATATTGAATTTCTTCATCCTTATTAGAAAAATGAGGCAGATCGATCTCCATCATTCTGCCAGTTTACGATCTTTCTTGTATCCAAATATTGAATCTTTAATTGGTTTCACGCAGATCCGTTATCAGCCGTTTGTTGTTGTGCGTAAAATAGACAGGAGCCAATATTACGCAGAAAGGCTCATTCTGTAAAGAAATGACACCACAAGGTTAGCGTTACATACTGCAAATTTTAACACCACTGACTGATGGTTCATAAATTCGCGATAGAACTTATTCAAATATTTTGAACACAGATATCACTAAGACGCGAAATTGTTAAAAACTTGTAACCTTTATACACGATAAGCTTGTCCAATGTGTATAAAATTGGTAAAAAACGATAACTTGATATTAGGTATGTAATGGTGGTACCTCGAATATCGCAATACGTTTGACATTTGGCAACGAAGTAATTCTATTATAACCAAACGTGTACGTATAATTAATCGCTTGCTCTTCAGAATATGTCATCAATTTCTTCGTGGCAAGATTAACTCGGCAAAGAGCGTCAAGAAGCGCGAAGGTCACGAGTGCTGCTAGTTATAATAACCTGATAAAAACAATTAATAGTCACTTATTGGCGATGTTGAATGAAAAGTGGAAGCATTTGCATGTGACAGAAATGTCATTGCTAATTAATGAGTCACTCAATGTCCTGCCCGATACGGAAAAATTGTGCCTTCCACTTATATATTGCCAACAAGGCTCGACTTTTGACGAAATTTCGAAACAGCCAGTAAGCTTCAAGCGGCAATCTGTCGCTCAATATTCATGAAATTGTACTCACATTCATCTAAAATTATCAACACGATACGCCGAGTAGATGTTTACTGATCGCAAAATGGCAGCACGCGAAAACCACTCATCTCGCACGAACTACAGTTCGAGATGGCATTCGAGGGAACAGGTTGCTCGTGTACGCGACCTAACCTCACCTCGCGCGATTTCTCTCATGAAGCATTGGGTATACAAACACTAGACTTACCTGGAGATTTAGCTTTTTCCGTACTACGGATCCTTTGGTATATTTACGTTGGCGTACCTGACTCCAAAATGATGCCAATATGCTCATTCCTCACTGATCCGTTGACTTCCTCTTTGTCAAAGGATTGCGTCTCAAGTGGCTTCCACCGTTAAAGAAGGTACCGGATCGCTAATACGGGTCCTGATGACGTTAGGCTCACCCAGGCCCACTTATCTACAGGGTACTGGTCACGAAAATTTACTCGGGGTAACCGTCCTTAAATTCTTCCGTCAACAAGTGATCGATCAAAATCATAGTTTAGTCGTTTTCCTTTAGAACAGAGGTAGAATCGAATTTATTTTTCACATTGCTAATGCGCAAAATATGTTTGCGAAATAACCAGATATTCTTGCGAAGTCTAGAAAAAAAAGTTGCCTCAATCGGAATATCTGTATCGCTTTGTATGCAAACATGGCGGCTGGAACTGCGTAATTTCAGTCAATGTTTGTATCAGTGATTGGTATATTTTGCCGTTTATCGAAGCTTACCCCGATAAAATTTATATCAACCAAATTCCCCGAAATTTTATGTACATTGCATAATACGTTGACTGAAGATAAAACATTCATTTTACTAAAACTGTAATTTAACAGTTACCGATTGTTCGGAATTTTTTCAAACGAGAATGACGCAGTTTGGAAAGGGTAGAATCAGGGACTGGGAAGAATTCTTACTATGCCGGCTCACAGATATTTTTAAATTGCGACAATGGATCAATTCGAGAATAGTGTAAATACGACGTTACTACACCTTATGCCGTCGAAGATGACGATGCACGTTCTTAGATGATGAATCATAATTAGCTTACAGGTACATACATACAGTACGTAAGTTCAGGAGAGTTGCAGCGATGTATTCTTTTATGGAACGATCTTGTTGCGTTCTTTGACCGTCATGATGACCTCATGTCCGATTATAGCGGTCTGCTTTTGGCAATTAAGTGGCTAATCCGAGTTAATAAAGCCGCCAAATGGTCGAAAGTAAAGCTGTTCAAGGCCGAACTTCGTTACATTCCTTTCATAGGTACTCGAATTCACTGAAACACAACTACGGAACATCTACACACGAATTGACTTTCAAAAAGTTGCTAATAATTATGGAAAACACCCAGGATGCGATACTCGTTGACTTGGCCAAGATGGAACATCTTGTGCGTGATAAGTTGATCGAATTACAGATGAAAACGGTAATTGGTTAAAAAAAATTTCATTTCATATTTTATCACTGTGCTGCCCAGGACTTGAAATATTGCACTGTTTATAAAAGCACTTATTGAAACTGTTCAAAATATTTATTCTTCAATATGATGAAAGAATAATCTGGAGGAGCTGCAACGAGAGCTTGCACAGGCTCGTCAATCTCTGTATGAAATGGAGCGCCAAGCCGAAGAGGAGAGACGACAGTCTGAGCTGATGCGAGCTCAGTTAGACTTTGCTATGGCAGCAGCTAGGCGATGGGAAGAAGAAAAAACTGTGAACAGATGTCAACAAATTCAGTCGACCATGTATTCTGAAACTGTAATAAGAGAACGAGATTCTCTGCTTCATCAGACGAAAAATCTACAGTTAGAAAATATGATGCTAAAACAAAAAATTCAAGAAATCGAAACGATCAATGCCATCAGAGGACCAATTGAGGAAAATTTCATGGAAATGAAAAATAAAGTATCACTCATCATAAACACTGCTACTAGGTGATTTTAAAACCTTTGGAACTCTGTACGTGAAAAATTAGGCTGATATTTAGATATCAGCACTACAATTCAAAACGTTATTCATAATCAGTTAGGTTGTTCATGATTCAAGTTACATCCGAGTTATGCATGTTTGATATCAATTGCCTGATTATCTAGGCAACTACACAACAAGGGTATAGTTCTAGTACTCTGTGAAAACTTAGCTTCATTTAAGTGTGAACGATTAAACGTTGATTTTAGTGAAATTGAGAAACTACACCGGGATCTTGAAAATCTACAGATTTCTGTAAATGCAGCGAATAAGCTTAATGGGCGACTCCAGGCTGCGGGTATGTGCAGACACGCAATAGAAGAGAAGTACAGAGCACGAATTCGTGAATTAGAAAATAAACTAAACCCAATCAATCAGTTTCGTCAGTGAATCTTGACATGGAGTATCACACAGGTGTCTATTTTTAATAATAATAGAAGTAATAATAATTACTTTTAAGTATTAAAATTCTACTAATGTATAATGTTATTAGAATATAAAGTAATTTGTAAATAATGTAATTTGGATTGGCGATATTTAATTTAACACCAGACTATTAAAAATTAAATTAGATTAACAAAATCGAGGAACAATGTACTCTAAACTTTGAATTCGAACGATAATAACAGGATAGTGGCAAAAGGCAGGGCTTCTTCAACGAACATACACACGCACACACACAGAGATATGTAGGATTAATATAAAATGTATTATCGTTTGTATATTCGGAACTGAATTGAACTGGGTCAAAAGATAAAAATCTGAAAATCGTCAAGAATATGTAAAAAGCTGTGACAACAACAAGCAATTAATAATGAATTTCTCTATAGTTACTCTGTACATAAATCCCCACCTGCACGTATACAGCAGAAAAATTTCCACATATCTCGTCATTTTCCAATATATAGGTGAAAACTCTTACGGATTACACATACCAATACATCACCTTCAAAATCTATTACTATAAATTTTAGATTGAGTAATTGTTTTTTAAAATCCACAATATCGCATGATGCGAGAATTGCATTTCATTGTTTCTTTTTTTTTTAAATTTATTTATATATTTCTTACGAGTATAGTTATTGAACTAATAATTAATGCGGCTACGTGGTAGTATCATGTTATGTGAATTTGTTATTATTAATTCGGTGTAAAAGCTATTTCGTTTATAACGATCACGATCTCTGTTTGCATCGCACGGACACAGGTAATTATTGAAGTGCTTTCTTCTATCAATAATTAAGTCGTTTGTGTTTTACGTTAATATATTGCGGAGACACACTGTTTCAGTTTGAACGTGAAATAGCGCGTTACATCGCCATGATATGCAAGTTCCTATTTAGTTACAAATGAAACAGCCTGTATTTGTGTTTCGTACATGGTTTTTCGAAGTTCCATAGTGTTGTGTGGTTTAATGTTGATGCATCGCCACTGTACACCAATCGAAGGAAATCGAGGACGATTAATGAGAGTAGCTTCAGTGTCCAATAAAAAGTTAATCATGGCATAATGAACTCTCAACAAATGCTAAACAAGTTTAAAAACATGGAAAAAAAACTAATGACACTTTTAAGCAGCAATCACAGCCCGGACCCAAACATAAGACTAATGACACATCTCATGCTTTTGAATGTATTATTTCGAATGTGTCGGGAAAAGCAACAGAAACCTATCTTGGTCATTTTTTCTCCTAATCCTTCGATCAGTGGATAGGATTTATAATGAATAATTTATAAAAAAAAAAAAAAAAAAAAGAAAAAACACCACCAGATGATGAAACAAATTTGCTGTCAAAGAATAAAATGTTGGAGTACGATATCGAGCAAGCGTGTAGCCTTGTTAAACGTTAATTTTGTTCGACAAAAAGAACGCAAATTTATAATAGAAGTACATGAATGAGCCTCGATAAAGTGTGCATCTGGCTTGGCGGGTCAGAGTATGGAACAACGGGCTAGCCATACTGGTGGCTTTCTCGATATCTCCGGAGCTCTTAACGCGTGACCACCAGACTTCGTTGGATTTGATGCTTCCTGTATAACAAAATATTTATACAATGTTATGATTATCGTATTTTCATATTCGAATATCCCAAACCAAGCATCGGTACACATGTTATTGTGTTAATTTACTGTGTAGTCAATTTGCTAATCAAGAAAATCTAGAATATAGTTGATATTACATGTAAATACACACACATATGTTTATACAGTAAGTGGCTGAATATTATGAGGCTGATTTGAAGCATTGAGTATATGTATAGGAAATTGTTAGTGATTAATAAGTTTGAGAGAAAATAGTGCTAAAGTTACCTTCTGCCAATATACACCCGCATCGTACAGAGAGAAAGAAACATGGGAAACAGAGAAATGACAATTATTAACAGTACAGGTAAACAAATAAGGCTGTGTAAAAGCAACGACTCAGTGACAACTGATCAGTGTTTAATTACCATTTAAAATGAACGTAGAAAAATTATTACTTTTCTGTGACTTACCAATTTCTTTTCCGTTTTGGCCTTAATATCACGGGCTAGGGTGTAAAAAGCTTCTTCGACATTAATACTGGCCTTGGCGGAAGTTTCCATGAATTTTATACCGTACTCGACTGCCAATTGCTCTCCTCTCTGCTTTGAAACCTGCCTCCTATCTGCGAGATCACATTTGTTACCCAACAGCATCTTTTCAACATCTGCTGATGCATTTTCTTCGATGTTGCGAATCCAGTTTTTTATATTCTCAAAACTCCTTTCGTTGTTCACATCGTATACAAGCATTATACCCATCGCACCACGATAATATGCTGTCGTTATTGTTCTGAACCTCTCCTGTCCTGCTGTGTCCCTGTAAGTATAATGCGTGTGGATTTTAAGAAAAGTCAAAATAGTTGTGGAACAAAATTTTTTTTGTTCTAGTGGCTTTAGTGTCAGGAACAGTCTTGTATGGAATATAATGTCAAATAGATCAGCGACGGAAAAAAATAAACATATAGTATTAAAGGAACCTACCATATTTGTAACTTGACCTTCTTGTTGTCCAAGTCGATGGTTCGAATCTTAAAGTCGATTCCTGGAATAGTGAATACATGGGATAAGAGGTGACAGTGGCGGTTATGTCCATTGATATCTGGATAATTAGTGGTAAGATAATTAGAGGCACAATGTACCTCTTTGTTTGGAGTAAAAAACATCTATGCATACCAAGGCTAAGAAGGGCAGAGTCTGAGACACCACACCCTTGATGAGTGATAAATAATACAGACTAGATTGTCAAGTATAATATCCGTCGGAAGATACGTGAGATAAGACAAATTTCGGGGCGAAAAAAAAGTGTAACTAGTGTAGGACCATGTATGTGTACTTACCAATAGTGGAGATGAAGGTCGTGTTGAATGCATCCTCGGAAAATCTGA
The DNA here is from genome assembly GCF_021901455.1 of Neodiprion lecontei. Classification (NCBI taxonomy): domain Eukaryota; kingdom Metazoa; phylum Arthropoda; class Insecta; order Hymenoptera; family Diprionidae; genus Neodiprion; species Neodiprion lecontei. The sequence goes on along the minus strand of NC_060261.1, from coordinate 42,999,642 downwards.
ACAATACACAAGTTTTGCCTACGCCCGAGTCCCCGATAAGTAGCAACTTAAATAAATAGTCATAGGTCTTTGCCATTTTAAGAAATACAATATTATCGAATCACCAACTATCTACACTAAATTTGCTTCGCCGTGTCCGGATGTTTCGTCGTCGTTGTTGCCGTCGTCGTTGGTCGTCGTCGTTGGTCGTCGTCGTGTGGTGTGGTGGTGGTGGTGGTGGTGGTGGCGGTGGCCGTGACGGTGGTGGTGGTGAAGACAGCTGGTTATACAGTTTACTTGGGTCCTTCCCGGAAATCTACCCGCCGTAGATGCCACGCATTTATTGAGGGTATAATCACCCGGATTCCCGTACCCAGCTATCAGTCACAGCAACAGATAATGACCTATGTATTCGCCAAGCACAGACGTTATTTCCGCGCCAATTAACAAAGGAAATTAATCACATCAAACATCTGTCACGGAGAAGCAGCGATGACAGCCACTCAACAGCACAATTTTGTCACGTCAAGTTGTGTAACCTGTTTGAAAACATGGTTACAAACTTTAGTTTCTTACGCCGTCAATGTTGGTAAAGAGGTTTCTCTCTGTTTGGTGAATCTTGTGAAGTTGGACAACTTTTTTCGCGTCATTGACTTCCCGTCGCTTTTCTCATGCTTTTGCATAGCTCATGTTGGAAATGATCGAATTTGTGGGACGCGCGACAGGGACTGTGGATCCATTGGATTCACGGTCTAACGATACCAGACAGATAACTAAGGGAATCTTGTTGGGAATCCCCATGCTTCAAACTTTCTAGGTTTTTTCTCTCAACTTTCATGTGTGTCGGAAGAGTCTTAACCGTAGCACTTGCTGTAGAGTCGAGCTGTTCGTTTCGCAAATTCTAACTGCGTACTGTCATTGTTATGGTTACGCGACTACGTTGCCGCTGGACTATTTTAATAGCTGTCAATTTGTGTGTCAAGGCATTCTCGAAGATCAATTTCTCCATCTCTTACTACATTACTGCCTTCAACCATCGGCCATCATGGTAAAGTATTTTTATTACACTAATTCTGAGTATATTCGCAGCATCAGCGATACTTTGACTGTATCCTATTAATCGGTGTTCGCCTACGATATATTTGGCATATTATTTCCCTAATTGGTTCTCTATATGTTTTTCAACTGAAGCTCATTTTACAGGACTCTGATAGTCAACTCAATTTGCGGGTCTACCCAGATAAAGTTCAACAGTCCTTAAACGAAGCGATTGCATTCCAACAAAATTTATATGAGCTATCAAGCGATTGGTTATACTATGAGAGTGATCAGCATGAATATTTGAAAGAAAATATACGTTATTCACTTTTCGGAGCACCGGAGACTGATGCCCCTTCAACGAATATAGATGTTTATACAGGAGATCCAGTTCCAACTGAACTATTGCCTGAGCAAGCGAAGTTAATCGATATGATATATAGTCGGATACTCGAAGTGAGTAGATGCAAGAACTCTCTTCACGTTGGCATAATATTTAACGTCTTGTGCAATCTTAAGAAAAAAGAAGATAAGTATGTGGCTCCAGTGCCAGTATTTAAGGTAAAGAGATGTATGGAACGAAAGGAGAGCCTGAAAACTGGGCCACACGCTCCAGTTTCAAACACTACAATTGGAAGAACAGCTCTATATCCTTACTGTGTTAATTACATTGACTCAGAGGGGCGGATTTATCAAAACTGGACAGATTATGTGACCAACAATACGCTTCCTAAGTGCATGATGGTACTTCCAATGGGTGGATACTACCAGGCAAATCCACATGTAAATAATACAGCTGATATGACTTATGTTTGGGTTGAAATTGGTCCATCTCCAGGGACTGCTAAGATTTTATCCTGCCTCGATGTCGCAAGCGCTATCTTAGGGGTTGGAGCACTTGGCATTGGCGCGGCAGCTCTGGCAGCACCCGCTATTATTGCTGCTCCTGTGGTTTTAACAGGTTTGTTGCTTTTTCACTGAAAAAGAATACAACTACTTTCAAACACAATGAACAGGATTATTAGATAACTAATTAACATGTTGATCTAGAATTTCTATAATAATTATTTACTAATATTTATGCTTGCTCACTGGGGTTTTCAATTACTGAGTTGAAATTAACGCAAAATTAATTTTTCAAGATTTGACTATGGTCAAACTTCTTACGAACATAAAAAAGCAGCACATGTGTGAATTTTACAGAAAGATTTCATGTAGAATCTAAAATTTCACTAGGACATTGAAATTGTTAAAAATAATGACTGAAATCCATTCATGTCATAATCTCCACATGGTTTCATTCCCTAATACAAAAAGAACATTGAAACATGAAGATATCATTTCTTGACTTTTTTTTTATAATTTCATACGGTCCAAAATAGGATTATCAAGGCGTAATTAATTGCATATCATTGATAATGGTTACTTAAATCATGAAAATGGTTCTTCTTTGAAAGTCATAAAAATCTTTAATGTAAAACGTTGTCACAATATTAACGAAATTTTCAAAAGACATTTATTCATCTCATAGCACAAAGTTGGTAGCGTCACTTAATTCCGTTAAAAACCAAATTCTTTTCAAGTACCTTTGAACGAATTAAATGATAAAATGTTTCAACCATAGGTTCGGTTTGCGGTGCTGTAAGTGGGGTCTGCGCAATGGTCAGATCTGGTCAGCAATTGGCAGACCGCCATCAACACCAACAGTCTATCTCTGTGATGGATGAAACAGCACGTTCCGCTTGGTTTGGTGTTGTAGGTGGTGTGGCAGGAGGTTTAGCAAGTGGGTCTACAATGATTTTGAACAAGGCAGTCCGGGCAGGTCTGACAATAGGAACTGCGGGCCGAACTACATATAATGTAATCACTATCGGTAATATAGTTATAAATGGTATGGGAATTGGTAATGGAATCTACAATATATATATGAATTACCACAACAAAAAAGAAATTTCTGTACTTGATGTAACCCAAGTAATAGCGCACGTATTGTTCTTTGGTAACGCTGTGATAAATTTTCATACGGCTAAAACTATAATCAATAATACTCAGCAACAAGTGCTTCAAGATTATGAACAGTCACTGAGAAGTAACAGACACAAAAAAGCTTTCAGACAGATCAGATGTAACACTCAGGCATGTAGCGGCGATCAAATTACCGGAGACTCTGAGATCATTCGTGGAATCCGATCGATTCAAAATAAAGATGATTTTTTTGCTGGAGTTGTTAGAAACAATAAAGTATTTAGGTCGTCGAATGCTGAAGTTACGTTCAAAGATGGTCATGCTATGATCAATCACAATGTAAAATTTGATCCCATTGAATTATCTCAGCAAACACAGCAAGTAAGAGTCAATACTGTGAGAGCTGTAGACCCTTTTCATGTATCACGGAGTACCATACCATCTCCAAATAGAATGCCAGTGGCGAACTATGTAAGGCAACTTGGCTTGATTAGAGAAAGTTTTAAACCTTTCACGTACTATGCATCATTTCCGATATCTTTTGAAAGCATGAATTATATTGGAAAGCTTGTAATTGACATGCAGAACTTTAGTGACATTGAATGTACGAATTTAATTACGAATCTCGCAAACATTGCGCAACATATTCTTAGAAAAAGCAAAGAATTTGCAAAGGAGTCAATGGATAAATTAATGTACGATATTTGGATTGGGTATGTGAGACCAAAAGTCGAGAATCTGTTTGCAGATTTAGGCATAGATGCTAGTCACATGGATCGCTGTGATAATTTAGCAGAGTTTTTCTTCGATACTGCACGTGAGATAATTGAGGACATATATAACGAAATAGATAATTTTTTGGAGGAAATAAAAGTGAGCTTTTTAAGAAGTTCTCAGTTGCAATCAGAGGCTGCTGTCTGCAGAATTTGCTCAGGGCATTTGCTGAGCGATTAGTACTCAGTTGCATGAGTTTTTACTCCAAGAGTAAGGAAGGTGCCTTAAAAATACTAAATGGAGCTAATTAATACAAATCAAATACTGCTCACAATTAATAGTATCACTAACTATTTATAATTTAGCTCTAATAATATTGCTCCATTAGCCAGATTGTACCATCCTAATGATTTTAGGACTGTGGTAAACAATAAAATCATTTGCACAATATAAGTTTCAAATATCTTCAAATGCATTTGTTCTGTTACCTATAAAAATATATATATTTTTGTATGGTAAAAATATTCAGTAGCGTTTATACAAGTGTAAAATTCCCTCAATGGCTTAATGGCTATCCATAAATTGTATATCAGACAGAAGGAGGACGGTGTTTGGTAGCGGCCTTGGTTGTGGACTCAAAACCATAAAAGTTTGCCTCTCGACATCAACGTTAGTTCTGAAACATTTGATTATTTACTAAACATCATTAGATTCATGCCACTTTCTTAGATCGAAGGGTAAATATGAATACGAACACGCATACGAAGCCTGCCACATTGGTTTGCACAACGTCATCTTCAGGGGAATCAGCAAATGAGACTGAGAGTAAGTGATGCAGCAAACTTGGACCTGGGCTAACGGCTACCAGTTTTGTCAAATTATCTTCTGCTTTCATTCCTAGAGGCATACATGACGCTGGCAACATCGGAGCTCCCACCTTGTAGAGCCTTGCTTCACTCCATTTGACTTCAAAGCTATGAGGGTAGAGCGGAGTTCGAAAACCGTAGAAGTACTCGCGAACTCTTTTGTCCCGCGATTCAGTCCTTAAGGATTTACTCCTCTCAACAACACCGCCGCTTTTGGGGAGAAAAACGACCTTCACAAAGTCTGGCATATCTCTGACTAGCTCATTATAGAGACGCTCCTGATCGAGCACTAAAATCGCGTCCACTTCAAAAGCCTGTGCAGCATGAGTCAGTAGTTTATAACCAGCACCCTTGATCCAGCCGCAAGTGTTTATAACGATTCCTGAGGCCTTAGCTTTCTTGTTGGCTTGAAGTCTGTCAGAACATACTTCAGCCAATCGTGAAACTAAAAGATTGTACAGCGCAGTATTTGCGCTGGGACTGGAGTGACCAAAGTGAAAGACAAGCGGGGCTTGTTGACTAAATCCTTCGACAATGTTTGCCGGTCTTTCTACTAATAAAGCTCCGACTGTTCCAGGTATTGCTATGTCACCTTGACCGACGTCGAGATCAACGAAAACAGGTCTTCGCCCCATTCGAACTGCATAATTTAGCAACAGTCTGCAGAAGGTGGATTTTCCTACATCTCCGGGCCCTACTACCATTGTTATAGGTCCAACTGTATCTTCTTTTTCTGCTGTTTCACGCATTCGCTCCATCGCTGCATGGCAGTTGAGATAAACACCCATTGGCGTCTCTTTGGCCACGTAGATCACATCTGTCTTTCCTACCAGTTCTAAGACGCATCCTTGCCATGTGAACACTGCGAGTTTTGCACCCGCAGAGAATTCGTATTTTTTCCCTTTAACTAGTTCTGTACCAAACACTTCGGCAAGACCGCTTTTCAGCTGAAATCGTTACACGAATTTTATAGTTCGATGTTCATTAGTCAGAGGACAGATTATAAAAAGGTTTAAATGTACATAGCCGTCTTTTTTTTTTTTTTAATCTCAACGACTGTCGCGTTGAACGATTTGTGAGTGGTTCAGTTTTAACTCTCAAACGGGACTTTGGGGGTCGGATCCGACCCACAGTTCTATTTCTCTCGGTCTTATTCTTCCCTCTCGTTGCATACGGTCGAACCGTACCGAATATTCCGTTTCAAACCACCGTACCGTTTGAGGGTTAAGAACAAAAGCTGAAGTCGAGAAGAACAACCAAGAATCAGTGTTAAGTAAACGTAAATAAACCTATGATATAGTTTTCTAACCTCTAAAGTAACTTTTTCATTCTTTTGTTCAAGTTCGAACCGCAGCTCGCAGTCAGGTTCGAGCTTGTATTCCTGCGTCAGACCTTTCTCTTCCGTCATTGTTGTTTCAAGTACTGTTCTCAATCAAAACAGGTTCAAAACAGAAGACTAATCGTCACGTTAAGTTCACACCGTTTTTGTATCGCACTTCACACAATTGACGACGAAAATGTCTCATCGATTCCTTTCGTTCATGGAGATGCTCTCGCTGTCGAAATGAAATCCCAATGTTCTAGGATCTTTTGCGAGCGTAAAATCATATTATCTATCTGTACCAAAAATTTTAAATGATTTTTACGACAGTAAATACAGCAGATGGACAGTTTGACACACAAAAAATTAATTCAAACAATTGTTCCAAATAATATTTGTTGGAACCGTGCACGGAACGAGGCGTACGATAAGTTGCAATAAAATAAAGTTATGTTTATCAACATTTGCGAAATAATAAAAATATATTTACGTTTTCCACAATTTATCCATGCGTAAATTGTCTATATTACGAAGAGAAATGAGGGATTTGGTAAATAATTCATTAAAGTAAATGTTATTCATTTATGAAAAGTAAATCTAAGAATTATATTTTTTCGCCTCTGCAGAACTTATTGTAACAGTGCTGCCCTTAACTCTGTATGCTCTAATTGTAAGCCTTAACTACGCGAGGGTTTCAGTGTTGACCCCTATTCCGTGATAATAATCTTCTCCGAAAAGGATATCATTATTTCTTCCAAAATTCCGTCGAAGAACTGAAACGAATTATTTCAATGACTTTCAAATTTATGGCAGTTATTTTTCGAAATTTATCTAATTTCAATCGAAGAGTTGAATTATTTCTTTCTCGTTTTGCCAACATGTATTAAACAATTATGTGTGTCGATTTGTAGCGTTCAAAAGTGCGTGCAATATCTTCAATATCCAGCTAGTGCTGCTGTCGCTGGTATTCGGGAGAACTAAGTTTGTCTGAAGCGTCATTTCTGCTTAACTTTATCCACGTGCTACCTAAATACCTATATTTCGGACGATAGTTTGTGGTTTATCTGTGAAGAAACGTCACTGTCAAACCGCGTTTGTGTCATGGAGTCGAAACACGACGAGTTACTTTTACAAATTTTGAAGGATGAACTGAACATAACCAATTTTTTGAATACGTTCTTCGGATTTATGTACAGATGGTAATGTACCTGAATTGAACATTTGAGTACTTGGATTAAGAACAGAATTCATAATAATTGATAATGATTCAAGACTGTCAGTTTCATTCTTTTTAGCACCGACTTTTACGTTGAATCGACACAAGACCAGAAGTTGGGTTTTCCAGCAGGGGTTGCTGAAGACTTAGTCTTAAAAATCTATCGGAAGTGGAAAAGTAGATTTGAAGCTGACAATCTGTCCAGATCTGAGGCCCAGGCTCAAACCTCAGAATTGCTGGAGCCTACCGAAGTAGTTGAAGTAGAAGTCGAAACCAGCAGTAACCAAATAGACGATGAGCCGATAAAGACTTACAAAACGCCGGTACAGCCATCTGACAGCTATAACGGAGCTGTTAGAGAAAATTACACTTGGTCGCAGACGATAAGCGACGTTGATGCACTTGTCAACATTCCTTCAAATATCGAATCGGCGAAAGACTTGAGGGTTGATATAACTGCCCAAAAAATAAGAATAGCTGTGAAAACGGAACGCCTTAGAGAAAATAATTCTCTGGACAAATATTCTGACGGTGCTACAGACTCTGAATGGATCGTTACCTTCGACGAAGAACTCAGCTTTAAAACGCAAAGAGAGGAATCTATGTGGTGCATTATACCTGGGTACTACGTCCATGTAAGCTTTCAATTTTATTTGATATGATTTGGAGCTTTTATTCAAATTTAGTAGCGAATCTTCTGATAATAGAAAATAGTAGCGTCTTCCTTTCGGCAAAAGAAATCCAAGATGTTCGTTTTTCAATTACGATTTGACAGCATTCCATTGATCTCTAACAAAATTCTACAGGTTCATTTGGAAAAAGCAACCGAAAGATGGTGGGAGGCTCTGACTAAGGGTGAGCCGCACATAGATTTGACTAAAATTGATTGCTCCCGACCAATTGAGGACTTGGGAGCAAATGAACAGATGAAAGTTCAAGAACTGATGTGGAATCACCAGCAAAAACTTCTTGGAAAGCCGACATCTGAGCAATGTGTAAGTATCGTATATGATGGAATGATTTGTGACGAGACAGGGTAGAATTTTTTTTGTGCGGCTGAATTTTGTAAAAACATAAAGTACTGATTGCTTGTTTCTTTCGATTCTTCATTACAGAATTTGGAAAGAGTTTTAAAAAAAGCGTGGAATGCTGAGGGATCTCCATTTAAGGGCACTGAATATGATCCAAGTGTGCTTCAGTATAACTAAATTTGATTTTCCAGAAAAGTAAAGTCAAAACAGAGGGTCGAAAGCCAGAACCACTGAAAACGAAATAGGTACATCAATTATTTGAATATTTTGAACACATTTATGTTAATCGTTTTTGCATTTTAATATTTTACGATCATCAACGGGTCCGTATTTTAAAACATGTTTTTTCCCTGACTTTTTTATTTTGCGCGGCGCAGCAAACGAAATGAGTGATAACATTTTATATTGTACGAAATACTATTGTGTGTAAAAAATGTAAAAAAGTACAAATACATACTATATTCACTTATTGTAATCGTGCAGTACAATATCTGTCAATTATTGTAAATCTCAAATATACCGGGAAAACCATATGATCTGTATGATGCGTCATTTAACGAATAAGCTCAATTAGTTTCTTATAATATGAATTCTGTAAAAAACTACTGAATCCCCAAAAATTGACACGGGACAATGAAATACCGAAGTCAGAATTAGTTGCGCTGACGCTACGGTGACCTACTTATACATATACGGTCACAGAAATGCTCAACCAATGTGGAACAAGTGCAGCGCTAGCTGTAAAACCCGTTAACTTATTGGGTAAATGTGTTAATTTTCATTTTACTTTTACCAAAAATCCGGCTGGCGCACGCCTTCGCGGTCATTCCGAGGCGCCTAGGCATGTTCGTATAACGGTGCCCCCGTATCGGACACCTCGTTTAATCTCGTCTAATACCGAAAACCGGGTATGTAGGTACACTCGTATCTATTACCAATGGGAAATAAAAGAAGAAAAAACAAGAATAATGAATTAAAACAAACACTAATGAAAATGGAAAAAGTTGCGAAAACGGTGCAACAAGTAGATGCGGTTGAAAAAAATCTCTGTGTCTTCGTTCTGTTGCTGAGAACGAGCACAGCGTGCGTATTTTTTTCTGTCTTGTTTTTTTTTGTTTGTATCTTGGATCCCGGAGATATACGAGGAAACTGAGAAGAAAGTGCGGATTCTGCTTTTGGAGTACTGTTAATTGTTACATTCCATACTTGGAGTATAAAGGAAATGTATATTTTCCTTTCGTAAGTATATACGCTAAATCAGGGTGTTGTATACATATTTTCTTTCCCATAGATCACATCTGTGCGTACCGTAGCCGTTACATTTACACAGCTAACTTTTCGTGGGAAAATCGACGCGTTCTGCAGTCTTCTTTTAAGTATTTCTCATGCAAATGAGCCAGTCGACATGAATATACATTCAGGATTTGCCATTACAACTATAGACTGTACGTACGTACCAGAGGTTGTGTGAAACAGCGAGCTGTTATTTCATTATTCTCATTATATCATCATAGCCATTGCAGGTATTTTACACACTGGTGACAATGTTTCGCTGAAATTCATTGAGAAATCTTGAAAGATTTCGATCAAAAGAGACGGAACTTCTCAGAGAATATGATACTGGAATAATCGTTTCCTCGTAAGCGTGTCGTTACCGGAAACTCTGCAAATACTTGGACATTTCATAATAAAATACGGAAAATTTTTAAGATCGAATAGAAGTTTGAACAAAGTTTTCCGCCCTTCTTTACATCGGGGAGAAATACGAGACAACGGCGAACTTTGGTAATTATCGCGACAGAGAAAATTGGCGGGGGGAAAAGCAACCGCGATTTGCAATCGAACCGTGGCTTATTTTCTTTAAATTTTAATGTCCCCCTTAACTATAAGCGATGAGGACTTTGCATCACCAATAGAGAAATTCTCCGTCGTGTTTGGCCACGTTATACTTCCTGTATACATGTACGACCTTGTAAAATTTATGGCTGAAACGTGTGTGAAGAATGATAATTATATGTCCGGATTGCAGAGTTTGATTAACGGAATGTCAGTATACTGTTTTACATATTAGGCGTTGCAATTAAATTCGTACAGTTTTACACGTCTGTATTCGTGAAAAAAACGCTACGAATTAATTCCAACACCTAATAAATTGAATCAATAATACGAAAGTGTAGCGTACTGTCATTGCCTGATGTATTTTACTCCGAGAAAATCACAAAGTCATTGTCCTGTTACTTGATTTCATCGAAAACTTGACGCGCTTACTCGTCTACCTCGCAATCGTGCAAACTACACTAATACCCAGGATCTGATACCCGCATCAAGAGGCTGATTCGTCGACTGGAGTTTAACAGGTATTTTGCCAGTGGCCCGGAAACTTAAGGATCTACACATTTGAATCCCAGGCAGGGTAGGGCAGGTATAAGCAGTAGGTATCGGGAAATACGTCGGATAAACGGAGCAGGTACAACGGGTGGCCTGAAATGTCATAAACAAGTTACGCGACGAAGTTATTAGGAGCATTGAAGAGACTCGAGAAACAAGCCCGCTTAGGAATGACGAAGGAACGGAGTCAAACCGGATCAAATAATTCCATCAGGCGGTCAGCTGCCCGCTTCGCATCTATGTGTTATGGTTGAAAGTTTTTTTTAACAGGTTTGTTACAACGCCCAGCGGCAAGGTGTGCGATCATCCGAGGCAATTTCGTTTGGAAAGACGATCCGATTCTCGAAACTCTACCCGATCCGCAATTACATGTTCTACGAAGAATAATCGTACAGCAGCACATTCCGAGATTATTACTAGTTTCTATTACACGTGTTCGCGTTGGCTTATCGCGATAATCTCGCTCCGCGTGAGTTTACTTATTATAGGGCAATCTGCAGATCAGGGACAAAGTGAAAGAGAAAGAGAAAGAGAGAGAGAGAGAGAGAGAGAGAGAGAGAGAAAGACCGCCGGGTGGAAATCGGCGGCCGAACCTGTTTCCCGCACCTACAGGATCGTTCACTCCTAAACTCTAGGTAGTCGAAAAATGACGAAGACGGACGAAGATCGAAGAGCCGAAGGTTGAGAACCCCGCACACTTACGCCTTCGCTCCACTCGTATTCCCCCGGATACTATTCATGCTACGCCTGTACCTCCGATACATAGACAGATGCATACCTGTTGCCGCAAGCGATTCGCCCCCACTTTGGGCCTTACCTACGGACCAAGCTGGGCCAGCCAGGCAGGTAGGCAGACCTCCGGACGAGCGGGCCCCTCGGTTTTCTCCATCGCGGCTGTTACTCGTTAGTGCGAGTTGCAGGCACTAAGGAAGGCAGAGTCGCGCAGTGAGTGCTTGGTTACTGGTTACTGGTTAGTGCCGTCGAAGGAACGCTATGCTACGCGAGGATAGCGCACGGACCTTGTTCTCGTACAAAGACTGACTAGTGTTAATTAATTTACGAATAGAGGCGGAAGGAGAGGAGGTGATTTTTTAGTAAAACGAACAGGGAGAGAATCTGAAACGCGAGGACAGATGAGGGATAAATTCTCACGACGACGAGATTGTAAAAACCGCGAATATCGGTGTGAATTGATAACGAGTAACGTCGATCGTACGTAAGTAGGATCGTAATATCGATTGATCCTCGGATCGCTGCAACGTCAGACGGAATTACACCTTTTATCCGTTCTTATTAATTCTCGTTGGTTTCGTACTGTGAAGTGAATTAAATCTCAACTTCGTTTCGAAAGGAAAGTAAATAAGTAAACCTAAAAATGCCTTGTTCCGCGGTGACTCTTTCTCTGGCTACCATCACCGGTATCATCGCCACCGCTCTTCTGGCGATCGCTTTTTCTACGGACAACTGGCTCTACACCGAGGTGAAGCGAGCCCAAATACAGGTTTGTTGAAAATTTTCCAATTATTCCCCTCGGCGGTGGTAAAAAGGCGACCGTTTTTAACCGATCACTTTCGAAACGTTTCGAAACCAGCTGTTGGGATGAAAACAAAAAATGACCGTATAAGCTGAAGGGGAGACGGAAATCTGCATTCCATTTGCAATTGCTGATTTACAATTTACATGTGTACACATTATATACCTATACGTTACTCGGTGAGGTCATGCGACGGGATATTCGCACTTTCAACATGTCGACGATCAGGCCGCGTGTCTGTCCCTCTACGAGGTACAAAAACTTGCCCGATCGCTACCTGCGCAGGTTGTTGCAAGACTTGCAACTGCGTACAGTTGTGTGCCGATGAAGAATCGACTGCTTACGCCGCTTCTTCACCTCCGCCTGAAGAGCTTCGCCCTGGGTAGGAATTATGTTCGGTGGAATGCGTCCAGCGACAGTCTAATCAAAATCAACACCGACGAAGCGGGACCGCGGTGATCGTACGGATGTTCGCCGACACTTTTTTTTTTTCTCTTTCTCACATTTTCTAACATGTTTGTCAACGGTGTGTAGGTGAAGTAAGACTCACATTCCAGCTCAGCCGCACCCATGGAACACACTTTCACGCATACTCAGGCGTCTCTGCGATGCAGCGATGTGGGTGTAATAATGTTACACTCCTACCCGTGGACATCTAGCGTTTATGTGCACCGCGAAATCCAGGGAGAAGTGAGCGAGGGTGCAAAACAGATGAAAAAGTGTACTGTTTGTTTTTTTTTTCACCGTTTTATACCCATGTGCACGACTGTACTTTTATGAGTGACCCCTCGGTGAAAATGATTTCTACGATTTTCTAAAAATTTTTCGAAATACGGGAACATTTGGTGTTATTTCGTGAAAAATTGTAAACATGCGTAGATATAGTTTCTCATAAAAACTTGGTCAATATTCATGAAATTTGTAATTTTTAAGAAGTCTACCAGGCGATAAAATTTTCTAAAGAAAATTAACGATTCTTTATGAAAAATTATGCGTATTTACAATTTTGTACGGAGCAATACGAAATATTCAAATTTCTAGTCTGCGGTAGAAATTTTCACCAGGACGGCGACGTTCGTAAAGCGCATTTGATGAAACCATAGACAAAATGGTGTTGTTGTTGTTCGGTGAATTTCTCCATGATGCCAATCGTATAATGAGACTACGTTATTACAATGGAATCCGTGACGCCGCTGACTGCAAACTCAACAAGGCAAACCCGTTTTTTAATAGTCTGTGTCTCTGAGCCTGAGCTAAGCACCACTCGGCGAGTCGAGCAGAGTCGTAACGACGATCCTTTGCTTGTACAGCGGGAAATTCGTGGGAAAGGAGAAACTTTTTATACTCAAACTGGGATATATCATCGACACACGTATTGCGGTTTGAAAGTATAAGAAGGTCGAGGAGAAAAAACGAATTTATACTTATATTAGGTATATAATATGTATAAAAATTCCAGCCGAGAGCGCAAATCGCGATTTTTTTAAAAATTAAGGACACATCGTAAAGCGTACTGTAATTACGAGCTTGCAACGATCACCGTATTTTTATATTATACCGTTTCAGTTTAGTCTAGTTCATAGCGCTGTGACCGAATTATATTTAATTATTACCGTATGCGATTCGCATCTTCGTATAAATCGTACCCAGACCAACATTTTTCTTAATAATACACGCTGTTTGCGCACACGATGTTGCAAGTTCTCGAGCATCGCGAAAACCCGCAAAATCCGGTTAAATACGGTCATCGAGTGACGTAGATAGATCGTTGGTATTTCGCACTGAATGTGAGAACAAACATTTCTTCCTTGGAATTTGACACGATGAGTCAGAAGCGTAAGAAGAAAGTATTTAGTTTCCTCGACAAACGAATACTGCCTACATTATCCGCTGCGTTATCGGTAGATAATTAAAAGAAAGGCGGTAAGTAAGTAAAAACCAAGAAAAACACAAAGATAAATACGTGACCTTCGTGAGTTAATGGCGAGTGCGGACCCGAACGCCTTGGTATTTTCTGCATCGTACCCTGCCGATTTTTGCTCGTGTAGTTTCAATGCCCGGAGTACAGTTATTTCCACTGTACGTACGTGTAAGAACGAAGCAAACGAGTCGGTCGTTCGGAGTGGTTGAGAGGAGTGTGAGAATAACCGCAGGTATACCTTCCGCACACATATACGTATACATACATACATACATATACATATATATGTATGTATATACGAGGCATCTAACCGATATCGCGTTGATGCATTTTTTCCGCACCTGCATGGCGGAGAGACTGCTGCAGGAAGTGCGGTAGATTCTGATGCCCTTTATCGCTGGTTTTGCAACACGGGAAAATACAGTTGGAAGAACTGGAATCTGTGCTGCATTTCCGGTGCTATCTTAATGACTAAGGATGTACGGAACGAACGAATAGTCGGGTCAAAAAAGTATCGCTTGAGTTAGATCTGCGTTTAATCCTAGTCAATTACACCTATGGAAACTTTCGTGTTACTTACACGGAGTTATTCGGACCTCGGGAAATTTTTGAACGTTGTTACTGTACGCAATATTACGTTACGACTTGAACAAAATTCTGAGAGAAAATTTAACAGTTCAGAAATAGACTCCAATACTAACAATAAGTCTAAATCGATCAGCTCTGGTTGCACTTTTTGCATCCTTCTTGTCTCTCGTTTTTGTCGCGACACATTTTCAACCTGACTGTACCTTCCATACGCTACTATTCTAATTGAATCAAACGACAGAGAGCACAAATGTCGATGGAAATGTCATCAGCAGCCGATTTTACGCAACCAGCTGACGCTGGAGAGGAAACAATGCAAAGTACTGTTGCCAGCATTGCAAGGCTGCATTGGAGTACGGCAAGCATATTTATATGACGGAAGAAACTGCACGGCAGAATTCGCATTTGAAGAGTTATTTTGAGCCGGTGCTACAGAAGTTGAAAATTCCTTAACGTCTGACCCGAGAGTGGCATACCTACAAGGGGAAAGTTCAAAGTGTTGCAAAAAATGTAAGCCAGTTTCTTGGCGGAGAAAGAAAATTCTTCACTGATCGTCGTAGGGGTTCGAAAATGCTGCTGGATTAATTGCGCAAAGTCTGTAAAGAATTGAATTTCTTGTAAAATGATAAATAGATAGATGTAGTCGTAACCAGTATTTTAATTCTCGTGTAAAATGTACACGTTCACTTTCGTTATTTATACGACCTGTACAACACTGTAATTACGTTTCAGCTTTATTACCTGCGTGTGAGGGATAATATTACTACGCGTCACAGCCTAGAAGAGACTCGGTTCTTCTTTCATCGAGCATATATACAGAAACTAATATCCTGCGAATACTGGCGAGGCAGGAAATGAAACCTCCATTTCTCTTATACAGGTGAAATAAAAGAAAAAAAAAAAAAGACAACTCAATTACAGACCTTTGAGGAGAGACGGTCGAGTAAAATCTGTAAAATTATAGACAGCGTGAAAAATTTGAGTGAACAATAATTAAGAAAACGTAAATTTATCATTCGATCAGTCTATGATTCGGATAATCTATTTCTGCCTGTTTTACCATGTACATATTTGCCGAGCAAGGCAAGGATGAATATCATCATTTTGTGTGTCAAAGAAATCGGTCGCCCTGCGCATTGAGCGAGGCAAGTGAGGAGGAGAAAAGTTCGCTGCTGCCTCAGCAGGTTTCCGACATCGTCGTCATCGTCGTCGTCGTCTTACCTTCCGCTAGTCGAGCGCCAGCTCCTCATCGCGGTGAAACTAAACTGTGAAAGCAGCAGTGGCGGAAACACGAGACTGACTCTCTTTTTCAAAGAGCCGCTTACACCGGGCAGCTGGGTGTTGATGCTTTATAAATCCACGACCGTTTCGTAATTGATCTTTTGCACATTACCTGCATCATCTCTGAAATGATCAACATCCGTCAGAAATCATATCATGAGCTTAAAAATATCCACAGCATCACTTCGGTTTTGAACAATATCTTACGCGTTCTTGGTTCTCATCCTTTCGGCAGAAAGTAAATTCTGATTCATCATGGTTAATCTTGCAGCTGGTTTTCGGACGAGCACAATTATCTCAGTAGTCCTCGTTTCTTAAAAACTGACACCACCGGCGTTTTGACGACGAATTCGAATAATTAAAAAGTTAACCCATCAGAATTTCTTACCGAACTGATGATTTTTATCTAGAATTCACTCAGTTACTTGACACTCTCTGCTTATGTTGTGATAAATATCTCGTTTGTCGATCAGATACGAAGAGTTTTGAAAATAATGACAGAGCTACGCGCAACCGGAAGCTGAGGGTCGTTCGCGGTCCTTGGAGAACGGAAATCTCCGGTGAATGTCGGCTCCCCGGATACTTGGGATGTTTACGTTTCATTATGCCGACGAAGACGACGGGTCAGCGGGTCAGTAACCGGCCGGCTGGAGAAGCGTTGCGAGTCGGACATTCATTAGTCGCGTGACCAAGTCGCGTTTCATCCATTACCTGCAATTGAGCAGCATTCGATCTGCGGGATGATAAAATATCCAAATCATCGATTTCACCTGCTGGGAGAATTTCCTGAAGATTTATTTCTTACCGCGATGTTGATATTTTCACACAAGTATGCAGAATTTCGAAAGTGCGACAGATCCGAAGGATCGTACCTTTTGCCCATAATACCTGTAATAAGAATGAAAGAAAATGGCGAGGAAGACGGTATTGAGCGTGAGAAAAGTACGGTTCACACTAACAATAAACGCGAGTTGGCAAAAATAGTCAATCCTTATTTATAGAAGGAAAGAAGGAAGAACGGAATTTCTGCCGTTATCTACTTTCACAGTATATTTCATGCGCGAATGACATCGACGCTTTATAATCCCATGGCCACGAATCGGACTGACTAACGATGGCTGAAGCCTGATGTCATTTACCTAGATTTACGTAACCGCAGGCCAAAGTCACGTTAGTAAACGTCATTCCGTAGTTGAAAGAATGCGAACATGACCCGTGAACTCCCTGATAATAACGTTGTTGAAGTTTGGCGCGGGAACTTCAGCGACACGAGTATTTTTTTTTTCCTCATCGCATTGTACAACGCGGAGTTACTCGAAGGTAAAGTTCCACAGACCAAGATTATACGTCTTTGTATGCGACAAGTGCGGGAAAATTTGCTATTCATCTAACGTGCTGGAGTATGAGTAAACGATTTAGCGAGGCAAGAGAACGAACGATGGTGCTAGGCGACTTGACTGAGGCCCATTTGTTACACCTACACCGATAGAATTTCAAACCGCATTGTGACAGGTATTGGATAACGCGAGTGACGTGAACGCGCATCGCAAATTTCTTCCCAACCATCAAAGTGATCCAGGTTTTTCCAACAGTTCGAAGCATGGCTGAAACATTTCATGTGATTGAAGTTAGTAACGTAACTGTAGCGATGTGTGTTTAAAGAAAAATCGTTACTACGCACCGTCAGAATTGTATCAAATTGGGTAAACCGTAACGATTGTGAATAAAACATACCAATGTTTTTAAAAGCCAACTTCTTCGAACAGGAACGAAATGAATCAAGCCGATTGATTGATCGGTCCTGATTGTGAGTAGAAAAGCCGGTTTCTTCCTTTGAGAAGTGCAATGGCTTCCAAAATGAGGCAGCTGTAATCAATGCAAGATTTTTTTTTTTTTCAGCAATATGCCGCGAAGAATCGAGAGCAGAGTATGCAGCTGGTTGACCAGATGAACTCCAAGTTTTACTACTACACAAGGACTCAGGGACTCTTCAGGATATGTTATCCAAAGGAGAGACCACCGACTGGTAAGTGGCTGATAGACGCGGAGCTGAGAGTTGATCACGATCTAAGATAAGTGTACCAGTTATCGACTCTGTCCAAATTATTGACCTTTTCTGGTTGTGTATACATGTTTGATCCTTATTTCTAAAGTTACCTAAGAATAAATTTACACTCTCTAAGTCTCTAGTAATTGGTTTTAGGTTGATCAATAAATTCCAAATATTTTTTTAAATAAAAGGGTCAAGAATTGGGTCTAGACGTAACCGGTACTCATAACTGGTACGCTTATCTTTGTAGAGACTGCAACCTGCAAAGTCTCGTCTTCGTGTTTCAAGTAATAACACATTGTAGGAAAATTGCCATTTGTAACGGACTTTCTTTTGATGGTGCGGCGCGAGAAAGATAGAGAAAAAACTGCAGCCGAGGGACGTAAAGGCGAATAGATTTTCCGCCGATCACCGATTTCCCGGTTCGCGATTCACGCCCGAGTATCGAATTATGGCCTCCATGGTCAGTTGGACGAAGAAATCCACCGTTTCGTGAAATTACAAGCCGTTCACGTGTGGGTACAATGACTGTCGAGGCGGTAATTGCAGGAGCAATGCGCGACACCGTTATGTGCCTGTATCTACTTAGGATTGGCCTGCACGACATTGTTTCATTGTCGGATTTCGTAAATGTTATTGTCGAGACGCGTATCGACCCTCGCCGTTCAAGGCGAACATTTACCGCTTTGTTATCAGCGTGTAATTGTGTCACGAAATGTCCGACCTATCATTAAGAACGGGTAATTAAATAACAATAGTCATACTATTTTCTTAACGTCATAGAAAAAATTACCGATGCCGTTCGACCAACAACCAAGAAGCAGTAGGAATTTCAATTGGGAAGTGTGCGGAACAATTTCGATGCGTAGATTCGCAATCTCGTTTTTTTTTTTTTTTCTGCAATTAGGATTCTGTGTGAATTCTTTAGATTCTAACATTTCTCGAATTATACGAACATGCGATTAGCATTCACAAATAAATTACCTCCACGTTTGGATATCCACTAAAAATGTATGATGATATACGTGCCGTGATTGCACCCTCAGATTATACGAAGGTCCATTATATATGACGTATTTCACATATTGCATTAATTGATACGCTGTGCGGTAATTAGTGCGTGGGTAATTAGGCAGTGAAAACAGTTACAAGCACAAATAGGATTTTGTGTGGTGTTCAGGCACTTGACGGATTTACCGCCGATGGTGCAACGAGAATCTAATATTGCAACGCATCCTCAATTTACCAACTTCATAAATTAGTTTCAGTTTCGTTGCCAAAGCTATTTCACCGAATTCGAATATTGCAAATATGAGAAATTCCGAATTTGAAAAGTTCCGAAAGCGCTAAAGTTCAAATTTTTGGTGGCGAAACTTGAAGTAAAGAAATCAAACTTTGACGAAACATCAAAATTTCGAATGGTCCGAAACCTGACGCTGAAAGTTCCGAATGATCGAAGATTTTCAGTTCCGTGACTTTCTGGCACGGTGAAATTTCACCACTTTGATCTTTCTTTATTTTGGATTTTCGATATTTTTACGTTCGGAATCCCGGTCATTCTGATTTTCGCTTTTTCTGATTTTTTACACCCACTCGTTGAGTAAACTACGCTGTCTAAGTAGATTTTATTTATCGGAATTATTCCCTATCGGAACTGGAATTTTCGAAATCGTGCGTTTAGGAACTTTCAAACCGTCGGCTTTCCAACCATTCGAAACTTTGTTGTTTCGTAAAATTTTCATCTCCTTACTTCAAGTTTCACCACCAAGTAATTCGGAATTAGGTGTTATCGGAACTTTTCGAATTCGAAACTTCAACCCCGCCCCTTAATTGACGGTTATTCGGCGTGTACAGCGTGGTGAAATTTTAAGCTTGCGAATAGATTTTGCGTGATCGATATAAAAATGTAGAACAATGTAGCAAAAAAGTAAAATCTCATACAGGTGGAACTTGGAATCGGGTGAAATCCTAAACGGAGCTTAGCTTTCGTATAATTTCACGAACAAGTTAACCAGCGAAAATTTGTTGAAGTCAAGTACGTACGATACAATCTTTCTCTCCAGTTCTGCATCGCACGCGTGGAATTCTCGCGAAAAAGATTATTTCAGCCAGCTTTCGACTGTAACCTAAAAACTCAAGCACTTTCGCACTTTGAGTTTATTACTCGACAGTCTGTAACGATATCCACAAAACGAGTTTTTCGGCTCTAATCGCGCAGTTGTATCGGCAGTTTGCGAGGTCCGGTCTCGACGCATCCTTTCGATTAATTAATCGGTCCCGCAATTTAATCTGTATAATTACGATCGGTGTCTGCGCTCAACCGCGAATTCAATGGCGAAATATTTCGGCGATTTTCTTCGCAACTGGCTGAAATACGAGGTTAATATTCTTTGTCTTTTTCTCCTCGACTTCGGCGTTATTTTTTCAAGGTAACAGTGCAGCTCCGCCTAACTCACCGCGACTTTCTATATCTACCTTTCTGAAAAGTAGAAAAGTATTTCACGTAATGGGTTAATGGGCAAGGTGAAGAGACGGGGTCGGATTGCCGTATTAATACGGTAGACGGCGGTGCCTGGGAATTAGAAAATGGTGAATTTGAAGAAACGGAAAAAGAAGCGTTCTCATATTGTTATCAGACGGCGAAATCTGCATAGCACGTATCGTGATTCCTGCATGGGTGTCCGGGAGGCGAGAGTTTCTTAAAAATTGTTATTCCTGAGAGAATAGTTGGGCAAAAAGGGGTCACAGAAAAAGTGATGGAAACGTTTGCGAGACGTGCCGTTCGCGCGGCATCTCCGATTGTGATCAACAATGCCTTGTAATTAATTCCGTAAAGTGAAGTTAAACGGCTGTTCTTCTCAGGAAATAGATCAATAGTCAGATCCGGCCTCGACACACTTCGCACGGCGTTACACAGAGGCATGTTACGTGTATGTACGTGCTCCTTGAGGTATTCATCTTGACAATGAGACAAGCAAGTTGTTTCGGAAGGTTTGAAAGAATTACACGGGTCTGCAAGAAAATATTTCATTTCAGCTGCATGGGATGTTTTTGACAAATAACTTCCATTTCCCTTCTTCGCGCACGGTATTCTTGCAAAATACAAGGTGTTTGGATAAAAAAAAGAAAGCTTAACAATAGTGAAAAACACCAGCATTTCGTTACAACGAACCAAACAATATTTCTTGTAAGATTAAACAAGCAATTTCTTCGTGAAATGTATTTAACACTCCGTGTTCGTTCTTTTTGCCTGTGAAACCATTTCTTCTTCTCTTTTATACTCCTCCGAACACGCTTCCGCTTTCCAATTTCCGTTTCCCTGTTAGTATTTATTCTCGAGTCTTACTCTAGTACGTATTACATGGAAGTAAGAAATCACTTTTGCATAGGATTTTCAGAATCAAGAATACAGGTTACCAGATTTCGAGTTAAACGGGATTTTCGCTATAAATGAAACTACAAACACGAGTTCAAAGGAAAAAACCTGACGTGATGGAGTTTTTTTTGAGTACTTTTTCCTGATTCCAGTGAGTAAAAATCTATAAGAAGCAGGATAAAAAAATCTGTGCACGTTTTTGGTTGGAGACCTGAGTTGTAGTTTCTTGTTTTGCCAGGTGCAGTCTGACAATTCGACAGTGTTGCTTTGACGATTCAAGGCGTTATGGGATTTGGGAACCGGTACTTCCGCATGCTTGCCAACCCGAGTAATAACTGCTCTGTGTCGTAACTGTTCTACACCGCAAGTTGAACAGCTTAATTGTCGTCACGCAGTTGAGCTATTGGACTCAAAACGGTACTCGGTACATTCGTAGTACGTGTCTAAGACTAACAAGTCTTACTCGATAACGAACCGAGAGAAAAGTCGTCGAGCTTTTTCTACCGCTGTAGCATATAAAATGCAACTTGCGATTCAAACTTCCTCCAATTTTTCAAGCACATACATGCAGCATCGTGGTTTTGATCCGTTTCAGGTCGTTCAGCCGTTCAAACTAAGCGTAAAATCGCCACAATTTTAACCAATTTATTCACTTATTCACCCAGGCTTCGCGTTCCCGCGGTTTAACCGCAAAAACTCTTCGGTTATATGTTAATGTACAGAGTGTATGCATTGCATACAAGAGCAGAGAACTGAATTTATCGAGTATTCTGTTGGAAAGCGGGAACGAAAGGCGGCAGATTCAGGAGGCGGTTGAATATCCCACGATTTGTTATTATAAAGGCACGTCTTATTGCGATAGTTTACTCCAAGTCTCGGATATCGAAGCTCCGGAATCCAAGCGCCGTTTCTCAACACCCTGGCACTTGTATAGAATGTGTCTTCGACGTCATATTGCTCGTATACCTTCCAGCTATAGACGGACATAGATTTGCCGTGCAACCCGCCGATTGTTGGACTGATATACCTACAATGCAGTGAAAGACAGTGGTACCGAGTCACGTTACGTCGAATATACAGCTGTTGCTGCTACAAAGGCATGTTTAAATTGATTGCAGTGAGAAATGAGAGGCGTATAGAAGCGTTCTAATTAATTTTTGAACAAGAATACGGGATGTGAAACCGAAAGTTGTGTTATATGTGATTAAAAAACAATCAGATACAATATGGTATGTAGGAGTAGGAGTTCGATGGATCGGTGGCCGATATTTTTCGTTTACACGGTAGAAGTTTATATTTCTAGGAGTTAGATTATTGTCTGTAGGTGTAATAATCACCTTTCGCAGAGAAAACAATACAGAGACATCGTGATGTATATTAGGCAGACATTGAATTAATGTCTTTACGTTCATTGAAAAAGTGATCAAGAATTTACGGATAATGCGCGATATGGTAATTCTTGTATGCACGTAAAATTCAAGCAAACAATTCAATGCTGTTTCTGTTCAATTCTCGCCGAGACAGAGAGAGAGAGAGAGAGAGAGAGAGAGAGAGAGAGAAAGGAACTATTATAACAACGCCTGGGGAATTGATCTGGGAGTTCGGCTAGTAGACGACGGCGACTACAATGGCGCGGTTCCGAAGTGTCCCGTCAACAATAATAAATTGTTATTCGATGCAAAATAGACGGGTACCGTTTCCTGACCGAACGCACCTTATAGGATCGTACAGAGTCTCCTTACTTCCGGCAGGAGTTTCCGGCCGATTGCGTTATACTGTTAATCGCAAACGTGAGCCCGCGAATAGCTGAGTAATTTATTGAAACGACGTGCAGTATAATATACCCGGTGCATGATGACCCACATTACACTACACCCGAAAAAGAAAGTACATATTTCGTTGATATTCGCACGCGTCACAGGCATGAGAACGTACACGTATGCCTATTACGCGTGTATATGTCGTTAGGCGTACGATTCGGTTAGAACCTCCTTTACAGGGAACATGTGTACACGTACGTATACACAATTATACAAAAGCCGATAAAATAAAACAGCTTCTTGATTCACGTATAATCTCAAATTTTGAAATATGTAGGCTCGGGTGGTTCATTTTTTAAATTTTTTGAGAGAAATGTCACAGATTTCTCGAGCGTCACCTTGAAAAAAAAGTTGAAACGTGAACCACCCTAATGCGTACCGCGATTGAAGAAAACGAGTAAAATCCCGACTCGTGAAGAAGGCGGCGAATCATTGTTCGACTTGAATTATATACCTGCTGTGGCGAGCCGAACGTGTCCGTCCGTAAAGAAACGGCTGCACCAGAGCATTGACTCGTAACTGTATCCTGAGCGGCAGTCCACACTAGACCATAAGTTGATGGGAAGGAAGGCAAAAAGCCGAGAGGACGGAACAGCGATTGCTACCGACTCCTGGGGAGGTTCCTCGCGTTACACATACTCGGCGGGAACGGAGAAACGAAGAGGAACTGCAGGTGTAATAACAAGAAATATTATTCCAGCTGTTTCTGAACCATGCGAACGTATTTTTATACAAATTTATGGAAGTCTCACTTTGATCCGAAACGCTTTGAATCGTAAGACACAATGGAACGATGAGTCTAGTAGCGTACAAATGTTGCGATAAAAAAGGTTTGCTTCGATCTGCGTCGAGGGCTCCGAAATAAAACCGTAACAACGAGTGAGCATCGTACAGAAAGACGTGCAGGTTCCAGTGTCCTTATCCCCGTTAGTAGCGGGGTGAAATCGCGTCCTTCGGTTCATGAAGAAAACGCGTAGCTATGTGTATTTGCGTTTTTCCCTCCGCACGCACTCACGTTGTACGACTTTTACATCGTATCTTTCAGCGACAAAAAGTTTGTACAGCGACCGTGAAGGAGGCACGTGGGTAATTACTTCTAATGGTTACTACAATAGTCGAGTAGCGAGAAAAACATCGTACGATTTGTAGAGAATGCACCGTATGTGAGCACGGTACGCACGTGGCTTCAGCAAAAGATATTTTCATTACAATTGAAATTCAACTTTGATTGCGTGTAATGCGGACATAGGCAGACATCGTTCCTATTCGTAAACATAATGTGCGTCTCGGGTTGCTTCGTGGCAACGACGTCTTCCACCCACTTTAATTACCGGCAAATCGATACTCGATTATAGCAGCCAACTGATCTTTCAGTTACATTCAGAAGCCAAAAATTTCCCCTAGAGACTTGAAAGTCTGTACTACACGATTGCTTGTTGTTTGTTCAGTATTTGACATAAAAAAATTACCGCTGATAACTCCAGTTATTAAGTTACGCAATATACTTCGGTCGTTTTACTTTGGTGCCTTCTCGTTCAATCCACCGTAATTTTCAGGTACATCGACCTGATTATACCCATGGCGAAACTCGAAAATGACTTCGTTCTACTTTTCGCACAATCGAGGCCTGTGAAGTATAAAATATTGATGGATTCACCGTTGTGCCAGAATTCTGGACTTTCGTTTGGTCTTGCCATGGAACATGAATTTCCGTCCTCTAGACGTTACGCGCGCTTTGATCGCTATTTTGAAAACCGCTTTGCTCCGATTCATGGTATTGAACTTTGAATACGCACGTAAGCGTATCTGTACTGGTTATACGATGTATTATGGGTATACAATTTGGAGTAAGCAAGACTCGTGATCAACGGCGACGACACGCTGCGATAATAGGGTACAATATTGTACCTTAACAATGGAATGCTCGAGTCCCACTCCGAGTGGTCCGTGATTCCGAGATACGACGGTGACACTTCACATTATAACCAATTGTGGAATACTATTTACAGACATGAAAACACAGTAAGACGATCGCGCTACGAGTATATTTGCGTCGGCCATGGTAGCTGATTGTTATACAGTTTTGTTCCATTTTCAGGGACAAAATCGAGCGCACGTGTCGTCGAACCTGTTTTTCTCGCACGAAAAATCGACGTGTAATATGTTATATCGCTATCAAATTTACAACATACGTATCCATTATGAAGCGACGAGTATATATAAGGATCCCAGGAATCACAATGCTGCAGTTTCTTCTTATCGTATTGCACACTTAGCGATAAGCACAATTTCTCATGATAGCCATGGCCAACAGCACGTTTCAAGTATGTCCTTTTATCATTTTCCAGTCGAGACTTACCTCAGCCCGGTGGAAACTCACTGTATGAATATCGACTACTTCATCCCGGACGAGGAGAACCAGACGAGGGGTTTCTCAGACGACGCTATAGCTCGCCTTCGTAAGCACCTTTCACGATCCTTCTATCGTTTTGGATCCTTTTTTCTTTTTCTCTTTTTTTTTTCAAATCCGAAACAACGCCTCGAGCCGAAAGGCATACCCTGGGTCTGTGTTTGGAGAACAAGGACGTCCATTATTAATAATTTCTTTCTAAACTAGACTCTAGATTTGATCTATATATGTAATTCGTATACCTGTAACGCAAGAGTCTCACAAAGAAACTTTACAGTCCATGAAGTGGTAGGCTTCGTGGTATATTAGAAAGCACGGTAGTAAAAAGAATCTGCAGACTATTGTACGGTTGGCAGAGTGAACAAGAAAAAAAAAAAAATAAAAATTTCATTGCCCAGAAGAAAATGTAAAAAAATAGATGAAATATATAAGCGTGCTTAGCATAATTTTGCATAGACACGCGTTGCTGGGCTCGATAATCGATAAACGAGCCGTTGTCCCAAAGTGACTGTATAAAACTATAATTGCTGGGCTTAATGCTGTTCCAATTTTTTGTATGCCGGTTGTGGTTCGTCTTGAATTTTACAGATATGGGCAGATCGGTGATCGCCTTGTTCATGGTTGGATTTTTGGCAATCTTTTCCGCATTCTGGACCGGAGTTGTTGGCTGCTGGCGAAGGTCTCCAGGAAACATAACAGCGACGGCTATTCTGATGCTCTTCGCCTGTGAGTATCGAATTGCTCTGATGAGGTTCAAATTAACCACTGAAGCAATTATTTTCGCTTTCTCGAATTACCCGAGCGTGAATTTTTCTCTTTCATTTACCCGCGACACATCGAAGGTCTCTTGAGCGCTGGTGGTATGGGACTTTGGCACGGGGTCGAGTACTATGAGAAGGAGAAGGTCGTCGGTGAGGAATATTATCAGCAATGGAGCAACGTGAGTAACGAATCGTCAAACTATCAGTTCACACGTGGCGTTCTTACAGGAACTTACGGTTGACTGTTTAACCTTGGAACGGTAACGGGGGGTGAAAAACGCCCAAATCTCGTAAATTCCATCTCTCGGGTACCCGAGAGAATCTCTCATTCCCCCCTCTAACAAAATAACGTTACCGTTCTAGGGTTAATAAACTACACCGCAATATACGACGCAGCAAAAATTTTTCCCTGCATATTTGCCCTTACAGACAGATTTAAAAAAACTTCGCGTGCTATATTCTCCGTAATTATTATTTGGCAAGGTCAAACTGAGCGTAGGAGTCGCAGGAAGTACGGCCTAGTCAAACATTCCTGTATACCTACGTCTAACGTTGAAGGATTTCTAAGCGTGACGATACTTGAGGTGCCTCACAGACATTAGAGAGGAGAAATACGCGTTTAATGTTATATCTTTATCTCTGTCGTAAAGCGAAGGAAAAAAGGAGGAACTTCGGAAAGGTTCGACGCAATATACGTCTGCCTCTTTACGCGACAATTTCTTTTGACCTCTCTTTACGGAGGCGGTGATGAGAAAATTATTCTGTCTCTTTAGTTTTGGGAATAAATAAGATTACGTATCTTTACCATTGATTTGCGAAAATTATTAGAGTATATTATGCGGTGAGTTTTTCTAACAACGGAACGAATCGTGCTCCTGAATGAGGCAACCCGAGTCACAGTTTATGTTTAGGTTGAGCACCGCGTACCGGCCATTCCAAATATCGTCGAAACAGTTGAATCAAGGTTTGGGATGGCCGTGGGGAGATAAGGTGCTCAACCTGAACATGCGCTGTAACTCCGGTTGCCTGAATCAGGCGCACAGATCGTTCCTCTTCTAAAAAAAGCTCACGTCATACTTGATTCGTACTCTTATTCAAGGATGTCTCGCGCTACTGCATAGTCGACATGCAGCTTGCAGAGATCACACGTATGTATGACATCCCTGGTGAAAATTTCTACTACTACGATTTTCTACAGAATTTGAAACATTTCGTACAAAATTGTATACATGTATAATTTTTGGTAAAGAATAGTTAATTTTCGTCAAAATTTTGTCGTTTTCATTGGCCAGGGATACACGTATACACACATACACACAAGTGATGCGGGAAAGTAAAAATCCCCGCAACGGTGAGACTGCGGTGTGAATCAAAATGATGATCAACAGGTGCTGAAGGATAACGTGGGGCAGTGGTACGACTGGTCATTCTACTTGGCGTGGCTCGGGGTGGCGACATGTTTGGCCGCCATGACACTTTTCCTAATTGCAGCATCCTGCCTGCGAAAGGAGCGAGCGCGGGAGCAGGCGCAGAATGTCCAGTACATAATGCCAGGTGGGAATAACTGACGCGAACGATAATCCACCCTTGAATTAACCGTTCTAGGTATTGAAGGACAACTCGATAGTGTCGTACGATTGGTCGTATGTCGTCGCTTGGGTCGGCGTCGGTTGGTCTCTGGTCAGCGCGATCCTGTTTAGCGCAGCGGCCATTTGCTTGCGGGGCGAACGCTTGCGAGAGGAGGCTATGAACATGCAGTACCTCATGCCTGGTATAACAATTTGCTTTTACTAACTTTATACACATCTACCCACCTACCTACCTGCCTACCTACGACGACGATAGCAATAATGACATAATACGTGATCGCATGGTTTGAAAAACAAAGATTAAACGCGACTTACACTTTTACTAAACAATTTCGTCGTCCGTACAATTATAGTTACAACGATGCTGAGCAATGTTTCGTAATACGATCGCACAAACTTTTTTATACTTATTTTGGTGTCTCGTCGCAATCGTTTTCTGTGTGTAGGTACCGTACATTTAGAGTACTTTGCCAATTTGATTTTACCTAGCGTGAAAAAAGAAACGATGGGTAAAGAAATTATCGGCGTAGCTTGATTATTTTTTTCACTCTTTTCCGAAAGTCGAGTGTAAGTTTGTCTTTCTTGTCGGAAGTATAGTGCGGTAATGTTTGAACGATTATAAGGCGAAGGATATAAGCCAACGCTTTTTTGCGGCTTTAGACGGGATGAAATGAAAATCTTAAATCCAGGTGCTCGTGCGTTAGGGTGGTTCGTATTTAGGGTGTTGAAGTTTTTCCGCCCGACCCCCTAAATCGGCTTCAAATAATTCCAGAACAATTGCTTAATTTTATTAGATTTTTACCAAATTTTTAGTACCATTGTTACTTTTACAATAAAATATGTACCGGGAAAAGAAACATTTTACCCACGTTATTTCCACAACAAACTTCAATCGCAAAGCGCACTATCCTAGAGCTGAGGTAAAAATCTGAAAAATTATACAATTTATTTCCAACTATTTCAAGTTAATTTGGGGGATGGGGGCGGCAAAAATTCGTGAACACGCTAAATAAGAACCACCCTACTGTGCATGGATACCGATGTACACGGAGCTGATATGCCACCCCATACCGAAAGGCGTATTGATTATACGTCAAGCGACGACTTCGTGGAACAGACAGCCGAATTTGTGACGCGAAAATATGTTGGTAGAAAACTTTATATACCTGTGCCTGTACATATATAGTATAGGTATACGCAGTAACCCGACTTGACGTAAACTGTTTAATGAAGTTGGGTATAAAGAATATCGCTAGCAAGAACTTGCATCAATTATGTTATGCAAGGATGCTCGTACATTTGAATTAATTGTTTTACGGAAAGCTCAAAAGTAATCTTTGTAGTTCAATTTTTGTGCACATGGGATATGAGAATAAAAATTTAGACACAAGTGATTGACCGAAACGTTTGCGAGGTGATTCGTTATTGACCATATTAATGATTGCAATCAGCTTATTCAATTCCTGAAAAGATTGAGATTTGATCTTATTCATCGACGAGGTATTTTGCATCGTTTGTAAACGGGCTACAAAATGTAATAAAATTTAAAGTCATCTTAAAGATAGCGTAGTTGATTGAGACAAATATAATGCTGTTCCGTATTATACGTTATACAGTTTACAACTTGCGAAACTGGGTT
The DNA here is from genome assembly GCF_021901455.1 of Neodiprion lecontei. Classification (NCBI taxonomy): domain Eukaryota; kingdom Metazoa; phylum Arthropoda; class Insecta; order Hymenoptera; family Diprionidae; genus Neodiprion; species Neodiprion lecontei. The sequence goes on along the minus strand of NC_060261.1, from coordinate 42,970,155 downwards.
ATGCGAAAAACAGATTCTCGTTTCTTTAATTTCCCGTAACCACCGGTATTATTATAGCCTATGGTCGATTGGATTTAATTTAAATTTCACTGAGCCCGAACGTCCATTCATTCAAATGATTTCTCTCCTCTTTAGACTTTAGTGTGTAGCAGTAATAAAGTTTTTCCTGATTTCTGAGTAAAATACTGACCAACGTAAGTGCGAACTTTTACTTTCTAGATCTGTGTTTCATATACAGGTACGTCTGGATAAATTGACTAATTAGTTAAGCTCTACGTGCGCTCCGAAGATCCTGAAATATATAATCTAGTCATCCGGGATTGCTAAATAAACTCAAGCAGAAATTGCGAACCTCCGCGAAATGATTGAAGCACCACGTCTTATATTGGAATACATGATTAGAATCTCGAATTCGGTTGCTTCAGTGTTTTAACGCCGGTTGCGGAATATTGAGGTGATTCAAACTCCAATTATCGCAGGCTCTTGCAGGAGAGTGTAGAACACTTCGTGGATCATGCAATTAGGCCTCGATCGTTAATTCGGCGAATCATACACGTTCGTTTAATTATGAAAACCCCCTGCCCTGATATCATGGTTCTTCGTCAGCTAATTTCTGCTTTCTTAACAATAAATATAAATACTCCATGTAATTAAAACATCGTGATCATTATTATATCACGGCTGTACAAAGAACTGACTTTTACCTGTTACACAATGTTACATTATACTCATATTGTGTAGTAATTTTTTGTACATACATTGCATTGAATACGTCACATGTCATATTACACATTTAATATCAAGAATAACATACATCCAAACGCATAAGCACGGCTTACTCTTAATACGCACAATTATAACTATATGTATAATAATTTCCTAAAACGCCATTTACACCACACAATTTCCGTGCATGCAGAATGACTTGAGACGGCGCGAATGCGGTTTTGAATTTTCTCGTGCTATTTACTGTGTGTACAATTCGCGTCTCGGTGTAATTACTTGTGAGACTTTTTTCATTCATCCCACGGTCTGCTTATCTCAAATGACTATTGAAGCAGCAGAGTCACGCTCTATATAGAATACTTTCTATATCATTTTACGTCCGACGATCGCATCTCGACTTTATATAGCTGCGCGCAGCGTTAACCGCGTATTATATTGTATCAATGTGTACATATACATATATATATACATATATATCTGCTACCGGGGCGTTAAGTATACACCATCAGCATACCTATAAAGGTACCCACCTACTTACACTCCAAAGATTTTCCGTAGTTTTCTATTCCGAAAGCGTTAAAATAATACTACGTATAATATCGTAAATAACAGTTTACTCAAATTGCTTCTCTTATTATACATATGAGAATCATTGAGGAGCATCGATTTTACATTTCATGTATATATTGTACAAAACATTTCTCTATATTATGCATGTACTAGTGATAATAATTCGCAAAAGAGAATGAATTGATTCTCACCCGGATACAAATTTACTGACATATTATGACAAAAAGAATTTCGACTCGTTGGGCTCTTCCCTTTTATTGCTTCTTTTAATGTTCTAATTCAATTTCGCGTTCAGGCTGCGAGTTGAATTGCTTCTCCGACAAATCAACACCTGCAAATTAAAGCGTTAATGACAAATGTTTCATTAGAAAGGAAGAAACGGCTTTCCATTTATTATTGTTCTCCCAAGTTTTGACTTGACACCTTGCTAAGCCTGTGGGAAAATCTATACTGCAGTACTGCAGTACCGAATATCATGCAAATTATTCAAGTCATTGGAAACAATTTCCCGAAAATAGTAGATAAAATTAACGATTATACAAAATTTAAGAAACGGAGAGACGCGAGTATCTTTAAAAATATTTTTTCCTTGTTATTTTTTGCAAAATTTTCTTCAAACTTTTGTATTCCGTGATGTAAAATATTATAAATCATGGTCATGGTCGATTTGCAATTATAAGACAGTAAAGAAATTTCCAAGGGAGATAATCGTCATTAACTATACGTTGATTATGTTCACAGTTTATCCGCAAAAGCAACAATACGCATACGCCGGTTATCCCCCGCCTGCCGCCTATCCAGGGCCGTATTATCACGGTTCCCAATACGGCCCGTACAACTACTGATCTCGTCGAGGAGTGAGAAGAGAGAAAGGAAGAGCGGAAAATGGAATTCGAGAAAATGGTTGAAAATTAAATTAAATTCTACAAGGAATTTAACGGAGCGGCGATAAATTACCAATTAGGCTATTCATTCATATGAATTCTGGAAATGGAATTTGTATTGCAATAATATTATTTGTTATCTATATTTAGTTATCATACATTATAGTGTGTATGTGCGAGTTACGCAGTGCTGCCGAGGTGTGCATATTATATGCATATATATATATGTATAATACCCGAACTAGGCCCAGTATAGTTTATTTATAAACGATTATAATTCGATCACAGGTTATTATACAAATGTAATTACTCTCTTTTTATATTAGAACGTACGAGTTTTTCACGATAGGAAATTATTACGCAAATAGATACGTTAGTTCGCCGTAATCGAATGGACTGAATTGAAGTTAGATGCCGCTCTCCGTTATAACGGGCCTAATTCTTTGGGTTTATGGTTTTGTTTTATTTTTTTTTACCGTTCATTTTTACTATTTTTTTTTTATTTTGTTTTTTTTTTTACCAATATTATGATTTCTGATTATCATAATTTATATATGTATACATATATATATATATATAGAACGAATGATTATAAATACTTATTATTATCATAAACATCGAACTAATTAACCACGCGAAGGTTGCTCAAATTCTGTAATAAATGGTATCGAAGTATATGTATAGTAGTATACAACATACTGTTTGGTATTTTATTCTTTATAATTGTATGTTATAATCAATGCTGCATACAGTGGTAATGACAATTTCCGAAATAGATTCATTATTTTAACGCAAACGTATAATAATAAAAGCGAGTATAATCTTGGAATATATACGTAGTAATCTACGTCATCCCCCCCATCCCCCCCCTCCCCCCCGCCCCTTTTTGCATCACTACAGAGTTTTTTTTATATTTCAAAACTCTATAACGAATCATGCCTGGTTCATGACACTTTTGTAAAACGATTTGTACTTAATTATAATGATTTTTAAAATTATTTGTAATATTGTTATTGCAAAAAGTAAAGGAAACAATGTGTAAATTGTAAATTTATAACGATTTAGTAATAATAATAGTTATACCATCATCGATATTAATAAACTGGAATAAAATAAGTTTTTATCATCGTATAACATGTACGATAATTTACCTGCCGTTGCGCATAATTCAAATTATATCGTCACCTATCAATGATTAAAATAACTTTGCCGTGCTCTATCTCGAAAGAAACTGACTTGAAGAAAAAAAACATGCATCGATTTGTCCATTTTCATATCACTGTTCTATGTATAACCGTTTCAGTTTATATCATATCCTGCAAAACAGTTTTAACGAGTTGGTGTTAATTTTTTTTACATCCTGTACCACTGACAATTGCAAAGAAATCTGGATTGAAAGCGATATAATTGTGTATTGCCATTATATTCCGGTGATTAATAAATAATTGTAGTCCGGAATAACGAACGAGGTTGAAGTTAGTAACGTTGTTACTTTAACGATGCACGTTTAGGAAACATTATTGTTTCGATTTTCAGGATTTTCTGAAATTCAGCTAGTAAATCGTAACAAAAAAATGTTCATGTTCATATTTCGATAAGCCAACTCCTTGAAAATCGTTCTAAAATTGTGCAACAACGATTTTTTCCATCATGTTTCGTTATGGTGACGTTATTTTAACGTCAGCCTTGTATAAATAACGAAATGACAAGCAAGCGATATTGTCTTCTCCAATTGTGACAATGTTTTTTTTTTTAACTATAATGCCATTTTATTTCGTTCCAATGGTATTCAATGTTTCTTCATTCTTTTTAATTGTGCAAACACGTTCCAAGTGAAATATAAGAGAAATTAATCAAGATCGCAAATATATCACTGACTACATCGCATCTCGAATGCTGCCGCAGATCATGCTGTATAATTTCTCTATTCAATAAAATACTCAATTGATTATTTACATTATTGGTTAACTTTCACCAACAAACCGTTTCTAATAATACCAATAATAAGAACAATAATACAAGATAATTATTACAATCGTTGTATACGTCCGTAATATAAATTGTTGGTGAAAGTTGACGCGAAAATTTTACGACGTATAGGAGATGCGAAGTAAATTGGATAAATAGAAAGAAAAAAATAAGGATTGTAAAAAATTCGCACAATGTCCGCAAATTCTCCACAGCGGTAGTTCCCGTCGACGACGCTTCGTTCTCCGAAAAATCGTTCTCTAAACCCCGGGGGAAATACGGCTTGACTACGACCTTGATAATATGGCCGCGAGCTCGCGGCTGCATGTGGACTGTGGCATGACTTTTCCGTGATAATCAGTTTGGCCGCGGCTTCGCAGAAGGTATGACCATGTTGAAGTTTCCGCTGAACGTGATTAAGATTTTGCTGCTCACTGGCTACGCGGCAGCTCTCAATAAATCGCTGTTGACGAACCAGAAGGTGAGTAAGAAAATTGTTTGCACACACGTAAACGTCACAGAGAAATGATTCAAATACGCTCGTAAAAGTCAGCCACACACCAGCACGCAAACTTAACGAGTGAAAGGCATGTGTAATAATCGCTACCGCTATTCGAGGATATGCGCAACGAAGGCGCAATTTATTTCGCTCGACAAACAATTGCTGGTCAACATTTACGATACTTTCTTACTCTGGTTGACGCTAGACTTTTCTTTACTCACACTGATCAACCAGGGTCGAATTTGAGCGACGCGCGTTACGTGAAATTACAACTTATGCGCAAGATGAAGCTTTGAACTTTAAAGGTCCCGGTTCGAAGGCAATCGTATAGGTATACTTATTATGGCAGCGATGCGCGACATGTCATATTTGACAAGATTGAAGGTAGTAACGTTATCGTAACGAAAGATTGGGGAAAATATCCAGATTCTTTTAATTTCAGAATGATTTTTAAGGAACTAAGATTTCCATGTATGAGTGTATTTTGTTTTATTATGATTTCCTGAATTTCAGATAATTCCAAAATCGCAAAATAACGGCTTTTCCCCGGCATGAATCGTTACGATAACGTTACTAACTTCAATACGATCATATTTGAAAGTTGAACCGTTAATTTCAGCTTCACCATGCTCCGAAATACTTCAATGATGAGAATTTGCTTAGACTCGCCGACATGTCGGACGTCGATCACATCAACGAAATATTGGATAATATATGCATAAAGAGAGTCGTCTCAACTCGGGGCCATCAGAGAGTGAAAAACGTGAGTGTGAATCCCCTCTCATACTTGAAGTTGGAAGACGTCGAGCGCGTTTGGCGCTTTATTCAAATTATATCAAATTACTGATCGTTTCAAAGTTTACTGCTGATTGTAAAACGAATTGTTCCTTTCCTTGTTTGTTCCAGTACATAATAAAATCGATGGAAAATCTCGGATGGTCAGTGGAAACGGACAGGTTCTTAGACAAGACGCCGAATTTCGGAAAATTGGAATTTGAAAATGTAATATCAAGACTGAACCCCAATGCCAGCAGGTACTTGGCACTCGCATGCCATTTTGATTCAAAGTACACGAGAGAGGGGGACTTTGTTGGGGCTACGGACAGCGCTGTGCCGTGTGCGCAGATGATCAATTTGGCTAGTGTGATGAAGTCGTACTTGGATGATATAAAAAGGGTAATAACAGCCGCTTGGCGTTATTCTTACACCAAAAAATTTTACAACAGTATCAGTATGGTATACCTTTATTATATTTTCAGCAAGACATCAGTCTGATGTTTATATTTTTTGACGGCGAAGAGGCTTTCAAATCGTGGGGACCCACTGACTCCATTTACGGTGCTAGACATCTGGCTAAAAAATGGCAGAAGACACTGTACCCCCCTGGCAATACCGAGGGAATGACGGAACTCGATAGAATTGTAAGAATGAGATGAATAACCACGGACCAGTTGCAGTAATATTTTTTCTCGACCATTCAAAGATCAATATGCGCTGAATATAGCATTCAAAATCGTTTATGTATCTATATTGACAATTCTTAGCTAAGTCGATTGAATTTAATGATTTCAGGACGTTTTAGTACTTCTGGACTTAATAGGCGCCCCAGACCCGACGTTTTACAACTATTTTGAGAACACAGAAAAATGGTATGGGATGCTGATTAATGCGGAGAGAAAATTGGCAGCCATGCGAAGACTGGAAAAATATTCGTACGAAAATCCTGAGCAGACATATTTCCAGCCGTACTCAGTTCGGGCCAATATCGAAGATGATCATATTCCATTTTTAAAAAGAGGTGAGGAGAAAGATATGTTTTAATTCGATCAAGCTGCATTTGCTTATTCCAAAGGTTCTTTTTTTTCCGAAGTAATCAAACCAAGAATGGCGGTAGTGAAGTTAAAACAAATTTGTATCGTGTTTTGAAATGGCAAATTTTTAGGTGTGCCGGTACTCCATTTAATTCCGTCGCCTTTCCCCTCTTTCTGGCACCAATCGGGGGATAACAGAGGTAACATAGATATGGCTGCGACAGAAAACATCAATAAGATCCTGAGGATATTTGTCGCGTCGTACCTTGGGATGGATGTTTAATACTGCGGTATCGAATGGCACCAGTACTCGAAATCATTCAACTGCTCAATGTGTAGTCAATTAGGTACATGAGAAGAAAAAAAAAACTGAACTCTCTAACTCAATGTGAACTATTCGCCGACTTTATAAAGTATACTTGATATCAATTTTAAGATAAATATATTTGAAATGTCAACAAACTTGTGCACACTGCAGCATAACAGGTGTATTATTTATATTTATATATATATATATAAATATATTACATATTTATTGAACATTTTTCTAATTATGTGAAAATTTTTTATTTTATTATCTTGTGATAAATGGAAAGCAGTTATATTATTCGTCGAAATATCCATTTTACCGCAGTACCTATGCGTAATTGAATTTTTAAGAGAAGCATAATAACTATTACACTATTGCAAAATACGAGACGTGAAGATAGGCAGATGTAAATGCAGAATTCGGTTAAACGTGTGTAACATTCTGTTTTTCATCTTTTTCCATTCAAAACCGGATTTTCTATGGTTGGGCTGAAAATAATTTATAACAGGGATTGTAGACATATCATTACAGGACTACTTAAGAGTAGCAATTTTATATTTGACAATTTTTCAAATGGTTGGTCTATCGATTAGTAGCTTTTGCATGAGCATATGAAATTAGTTTTGTCATGAATCTGAAAGTACAATTGTACGCTACCAAAATTTAACAACGCTTATTTATTGTTATTATAAATTAATTAATTTGAAAATGTGCATATGAAAAGATATTGTAAAATGGTCTGTTAAAACAAATATATCATATTTTGATGAAGAGTAGCTGATATGTCTGTTCATTACTCAGCATCGGTACATTTTTGTTATCGTGTAAAACTCAGGTAGCGGACTTATTAGAATGCCTATTAGAGTCTACTGTAAAAAAAAACCGCTTACTTTGATAAACTTGACGAAGGCTTGACAAAAAAGGTAGTAATTACTGGTCAACTAATTTGACAATGACTAAGACGGTAAGCGTAAGAATGAAAATAAACCTGCTGACCTGTACAAAGCTTACTATTCTACCCGGGAGACAAGACCGAACTAAGATCGTTGCAGACTATTCCTCAAAACGTATCTTGACTTCCTGATGCGTGATCGTAATCGGTAATGAGAATGCCTCTCGATCTTTCATGATCATTCGAATACGGGATAAATGAGTATATTCTATTTGAAAATTCTTCTCTTCATTCCTCGGCGATCGTTTTTTCCGGTCTTCTTCCCCGATAGCAAATCAAATTGTAGCGATTAAACGTGTAGAATCGCTTAAATACAAACGGCCGAACAAATGGTGCCGAGCACGTACAGAACGAACGGAAAGCGCGGGACTCCTTTTTTTTAGAATAACAATAGAAAAATGACTGAACACCGATGCTATGAAGACATAAATTTTCTAGAATCATCTACCTAGTAAGTTAATTGAGAGTTCTTTTCGCGATCCCGGATTTGAACATGTTCGACAATAAGCCTGCATATGTTTCAAAATCAGGATTTCGGATCAAAAGATTCTGTCACAGTCAATATTGACGGCAAAGCAGCTAATGGATGGATTAACATGACGCAGTCGTAATTTTGAAAATTCGTTCGATTTGGTCAGGGCGGGGATGTTGAATGAACCCGTTTACAGGTGGCAGTAGCTACAAAATAGATATATACACATATACACATATACACATATAAAAAGGCCGGATTGAACTGTAACTTGTAACACCCGCCAATTACGTGCTCCGATCGCACAGTTTGTTGGATCACGTCTCGTTTATGAAAGAATGTTGCTTTGGGCACGTAAATTGACACATGTACATACATACATCGCATGCCGGAGAAAACGCGTTTGTCCACGAAATGTCCCGTTACCCTGACAATCTGACTAGAATGAAAGGCGTGCATCGTTTCGTGAATGTATATATTGTCATTTGTTAATTGATTTGCTATGCTCGAATGTCGACGCATTGTGCGCAATGCCATTGGTTTATAGGTATATGTTTGTACCTATACTGACTGCATACATACAATACGCGTAACACCAACAGTTTGTAGCGTTCGTGGAATATGTATGCATGTATGTAAGTACAACACATTGCAGAGAGAAATACATTGTACGTATTGTACATACAATGCGCACAAAACGAGCCGAGCACACGCTGAGTACACACGCTACAGGTTTCAAATGTTCGAGGTCATTGTTCGAGTGAATTCGGCCACAGCTCCGAACCCTGCCGATGTTGGGCGTTGAGCATAACGTTGCGGTCCCGTGACGTCACGCCGACCGAGCCGAGAAGAGCCGACCGTTTGGCGATTGGACGACCCGACACACGAAGTGACGAACACGAACGACGCGATCAAGAGTCGTGGAATGACTTACCGCCCCGCTTCGTCGAGATTTTACGTGCTTTTACGTGAATTTCTCTCGTGAAATTAGCGAAAATCTCTGATAGAAAAAGGTAAGAGGTGCCCGCGAGTGTTTTCGCTCAATTTTTTCACCCATTGTACGATATTTTTCGGTATATACGGTGCAGGCGAGTGACACACGGCGATATAGGCGTGTGTAGGACGTGGGAGCCGAACACACTGACAATAAACAGGCGTTCAGGAGTTGCACTAGCCTCGTTCGGCGTTCATTCAAGAATGTTTTAATTGAGCTAATAGTGAGATATCGTAACATTGCGATCGTTATAGCGTAAATGTGAATTGTTGTGTACGTATTCTTTTTCTTTTTTTCATTACCATCTCGCAGAAATATGTTGAAGTTTATCAGAGGGAAGGGTCAGCAACCCACAGCTGAGCGTCAGAAGTTGCAAAAGGACCTTTTCGCTTTCCGGAAGGTAAGCAGAACATAAACATTAATTAACAACTATTCATCCGATCAACAATATCGGAAGCACTCGTTTCATCATCAATTTCTATCGCGAACTAATCAACCCCGTACCAAATTCACACGTGTTTTAAACTTCGTTGGGAGTTTATTTATCAAATAATGGAACTTCATTTGTAATTTAAATACCGTCTGGCGATAATTGGCTATAGCCTTTATTATTTGTTCTTAAACCCTTATATCACCAAATGTTCATATTCAAATATACTACGGTAATGAAAAAATAATGAAATTAACTTGATATGTTAATTTTATTTTTTACTTTTATCCATGCCTAATGCGGTTATTTGTAGTTTGCAATTAGTTACAGTTTTGATTAAAAGATAAGTCGGTAGGTGTGCGTGAACCATGATGTGGCCTAGAGATAACAAACGCTGGTTTTTAATACCGTATCGGCTTTTCTTCTGCAATATTCTAAGTTGATGCAATTGATTTGTTATAATCGTAACTAGCAAGATTTAATGCAATAAACGATGGTTCATTTATACCTATCGGCAGTTGGTGGATATCTATCTTATCGTAAAACTCTGTTTAAAAACAGTGATAAGAGATGCCCTGCCCTTAAAACTAATATTTACTCGCATACATATGTATTTGTATCTAGTGTCTATGTATAGAGCGTTGCCATACATAAAGAAATAACTCCCTTTTTTTGTTTTTTTCAAACCATTGCCTATAGCTAGTTTCATTTAGTTATGCTTCTGTTGATAATGCATTCATGTGATTCTGAAAGAACAATGATCAACAGTTTTCAATTTTTCTTATAATTTTTGATGTAAGAATTGATGAAGGGGAAAGATTTTTCGAAATACATTTTGACATTGATACATGTGATACACGAGATATTGCTGAACTGATATATTAATTCGTGCTCCGATTTCTTATCTCTTGTATACACTTCGATACATGACTCACAAAATCTATTATCTATAATATATAAATTGATCACTCGTATTTTCTTGGGTAACAGAAAAGTGCTGATATTGTACGTACGATGCATTTTGGTATACACACACTGATATAACAATTAATAATCCGGCATGGAGCATGTTAAATATTGTATTTATTTATTGCCAATGAAAACGAGTCCAGGAAAGAATTTCATCTGTATGAATTTGCAGCGCAATTTGTAACATTCTGTGCAATTTGAGACTGATTGGAGTGATGTAAGAAGCAGTTTTATATTGTGGAATGTCACTTGTAAAAATAGAATCATTTATTATTCCATTTGTCTCCAATATTTAATCAGAGCCACTTAAAAGTAATTAAGCTCGTTAGATCGGGTCGTTTTTCAAATTGTGTGCGATAAGTCTGTTCATACTATTACTCTGATCTGTTCAAGCCAACTTGATTAACTATTCTGCATAGCAAATGAGTTGAGAAGAAATGTGTGTGTATTTTTTTTCTTGTCATATTGACAAACAGCATGTGAAAAACAGAGATAGCGAGAAAGAGTGAAAAAGTAAGATGAGATATATAAACAGGTCTAGCGTATTTAAGTTGTCAAAATATGAGTCATCCTCTTCTCAGATTACTCATAGGAAGCACATGTTAATCAAAATATGTTTTTTTTTTCAGTCAATTAATCTTGTTACCCTATATTGATCAGACTTTTCAGCCCAACAGGTAAAACCGGATGCTGATTTTTGTTGTCATAATATTCATTATTTTTGCAGACAATACAGCATGGATTTCCTAATAAGCCCACTGCATTCGCATGGGATTACAGTTTACGACTAATGATCATCGGCACAGCTTCTGGAGCCATCAAAGTGTATCCTTTTCTATTGATGGATGAGAGAAATTCAATTACTCGCAAACCCCATCACTGTTTGTTCTGATAGTGTGTTACAAAAAAGTTTAAATAGAAAAAACATCATGTGATGAATCAGCGGTGAATATGTTACCATTCCAAGATACCGGACGCCCTCGCATAGCTTTAGGTACCTGTGCCAGCATTGCGATCAGGTATTATAAAACCAACACTCTAATGTGTTCACTTTTCTGGGAAATATTTTATCAGCTGTGGTGAAAAATCCGTTGGTAGCATTTAACGTGGATACAATCTCTATTAGGTAGGAGTATGTATTTTCCTTAACCGATACCTGTGATATAAAATCACAGTTTTGGAAGGCCTGGTGTGGAATTTTACGGACAACACACAACGGAAAGCGGTGAAAATGCAGTCACCAAAATCATTGCTATACCAAACGAGGTGAGCACAATGGTCCTCTTTTATAGTTTTGTGATTAAATTTTTTTTTTTTCACGCTTTGGTAAACGCATCCATCAAAAATGGAAAAAACAAAAAACTGCCTGCATGACACTGCTATAAATTAAGTAACCCAAGGGAATGAAAATAAACTTTAATTTCTGTTGACGACTATACAGAGAAGTAAAAGCATAAAGCTGTGAAGTGTTATTATAAAAGTCATACACGTGCACCGAGGTAATCTGACACCTTCTTGCACTCACGATCACCACAAAATGTTACATAAGCCGTTAATGTGTAGGGGTGGTTTACATATATGCTATTCCTGTACCGTACCATCTAGACAAATCTTTCTTATTACTTGTAACTTTACTTGTAATAATTAATTGTTAGCGAGCTATGTGTTTGAACAATTGATGAATGGCAACATGCTGAAGTTACTAACGTTATTCAAACGATTCATTTTGTAGAACTATTTTTTTTGCGACTTTCGAATTGTTTGAAATACAGCAAATCGTAATAAAACAAATCACACTCATATTTTCAAATTTAAGTTTCTTTGAAGGGATTGAAAACTGGAAAACAGTGAATTTCTATCCAACGTTTTGTTATAATAATGTTACCACCTTCAACTTTGTTAATTGGTTGCTATTGCAGAAATGGAAAAATTTTTGAAATTATTTTTTAGGGACGTGTTGTATCGCTTTGCGACGACAACTCTCTACACCTGTGGGAGATCAATGAGAGTTCTTTGGTTGAAACAAAATCACTTTCCCTTGAAGGAAAGTTGAAAAAAATCTCTGCAATGTGTTTGGAATCCAACGGGGATCATCTATTACTAGGGACAGAAGGAGGAAATATTTATCTATTGAATCTAAAGTCATTTACAGTTTCTGATAATATCATTTATCAGGATGTTGTGATGCAAAAGTGAGTAGTGTATCTAGTACTAATTACTGGAAGTTATAAGGAGTTACTAAATCTTGAAGAGTTGAACAAATGACTCGTATTTGCAAAATAGATTATGATCATGATCCCGAATATTTCCGTTTTAATTACATGAATACTGGAATAAAAATTGCATAAAATTCACGCAGTGTCCCGGAGGATTACAAAATAAATCCTGGAGCAGTGGAGGCCATAGCCGAGCAACCTGGACATCCAGATAATATTTTAATTGGATACAATCGTGGGCTCATGGTTTTGTGGAACAAAGCTACACCCGGAGCCCAACAGGTGAGTTGAGAGTATGATCAAAATTAAGTAATACACCCTATTGTTAATCTATTAACTATTTGTTGCGTCAAGCTTTCTTATTTCAATTGAATAATAATTGTCCGCCACAATCAGAATTCTTATATTATCAAATACCAGTAGCTTTCTATTTTTTATTTTCAATTTCATTTGCTGCGTGTATTCTGTAGTTTCGTAAATATAATTGAATATCTTGGTGCGAAAACTCGCGTTTAACTTTAAACCATGAAGTATACTCAAGTGATAAAAAAATTTTATATGTTGTACCAGCATACTCTTAAATTTAATTTTCACAATTGTCACTACATTGAGACTTTGGAGCTAAAATATAGAACTGTAATGACCGTTCAGAGTTGGATATTATACAGTGTATGCATCGAGTAGATGGCTGAAGATTAGCTACGTAAATCGATTGTGCAAAGTTAGTTTTCGTTTAGTGCTGGCGACGCATTTTCTGACTGTTGTTTGTGTCTTTCGTGGTTTCGGTGAACGTGTGCAGCTGATGGGTTTATTTTCGCGTGCGCAGACATTCGTCTCCACCCAACAGCTGGAATCTATCTACTGGGTTTCCGAGACTCGTTTTGTATCTTCACACAATGATGGTTCGTACGCATTTTGGGGAGCTGGGAACGACACTGTGCCAGAATCCACAACCCTCTATGGACCATTTCCGTGTAAGGCTGTCTCCAAAATTCTGGCTCATCCGATAAGCGAGTAAGTGTAGCAACAAGTAAAGAATAATCCAAAATGTAACTAGATGTAAATTTTTTTTCTCAAAGTTCGGGTGCAAATAGTTAATTTTGTTTTAAGAGACAAAAAAAAAAATTGTGTTTTCAGCGACGAAGAAATTATTTTATTCTCTGGCGGAATGCCAAGAGCAAGCTACGGGGATCGGCACACTATCACGGCTATGACCAAAGAAAAACACGTCGTTTTTGATTTCACATCAAAAGTTATCGACTTTTTCACTGTCATGCCGAAGGAGGAAGAAGATGGTAAAAGTGCTCTTCAAACACCGGAGGCTTTGATTGTTTTAGCCGAAGAAGAACTTGTTGCTATAGATCTGACAAATCCGGACTGGAAAATGATGGCATTACCATATTTGGTATCTTTACATGCGAGCGCGGTATAAAAATATTCTCTCGTTATTGAAGTATTCTGTATTAATAAACAATAATTATCAGCTTTAAATTCAACAACATTTCTGTACTATCCAGGTGACATGTTCTCAACATATTCCAAACGTCCCCCAAAATTTGTGGGAGTCAATCACTGCAGCTGGTAAAGCGCAAACTGAGCATTTATATTCTGATAAATCATGGCCCATCGACGGTGGTCTTATATTGACTGCAAACCCAGCGAATAAAAACACACCAGTTAACAATGAGCTTCTGTTGACTGGACATGAAGATGGGACAGTAAGATTTTGGAATGCATCAGACGTCGCTCTTACCCCGCTATACAAATATAATTCGTCCGTTTTATTCACTGGAGAGCATCTTGATGTGCTGGAACAGCCACCAGAGGATGAGGAAGATGAATGGCCGCCATTTAGAAAAGTTGGAACATTCGATCCATACTCGGATGATCCTCGTTTAGCAGTGAAAAAAGTATTGCTCTGTCCACTCTCTTCAACGCTAGTCGTTGCTGGTACTGCGGGGCACGTTATTACTGCCGTCATATCGTCAGAACCTATCAACAAGGAAATTAAAGCCGTCACAATGAATATAGTCAATGATAGAGACGGCTTTGTTTGGAAGGGACACGATCAGCTTCCTGCCAGATCGACCAGCATATCATTTGGCGTTGGCTTTCAACCGCAAAGTTTACTACAGCTTCATCCACCCGCAGCCATTACTGCATTAGCTTTACACAGTGAATGGGGACTCCTGGCTGCTGGAACTGCGCATGGCTTAGCTGTGTTTGATTATACAAGAGCGAAAACGGTCAGCGTCAAGTGCACCTTGAACCCAAATGGTATGTCGGTAGTTTCGAGCTATACATTCTACAATATTTTAGGAATTGAAAGATTGCAGAGGTAGAAATCTGTTGTACAATTCCGAATTTTGAATACAGATTTGTCTGGAGCTGGAGATACACCAATTTCACGGCGGAAATCGTTCAAAAAATCACTCAGAGAGTCATTTAGAAGACTGAGGAAAGGAAGATCACAACGGCGCACTAATGCCAGTAGCCCAACGAGAAACACTGTGCCGGAGAAAAAAAAAGACCCGTAAGTTTTGCGGTAATTGAAGTTGCTTCTAAACGTGGAATAATGGTTAAAACGTGGAAAGACATGGTTATTCATTCTTTGTTCATCCAGGCCAAGTCAGGCATCCACTCCAGCTGGAGACCTTTCTCCCATCGAAGCTAAACCCGTTGAAAGACAAGTGGAAGCAAGGCCTACAGACGACTCCCTAGGCTCGATGGTGCGGTGCTTGTATTTTGCACGCAGCTACATAATCAGTAGTAAGTATTTTGTAATTTTATAAGATGTCGATTTTATTGTTTTTCATTGATGGTTCGGGGTAAAATTTTCTTGATAATTTTTCAGTGCAAAATACGACTCCGACTCTTTGGGCCGGTACAAATAATGGAACAGTGTACGTTTTTACACTAGCCATTCCTGCGGGCGCAAGGCGAACCGAAGAGGATATCAATTGTACACTTGGCAAAGAAATACAGCTGAAACATCGAGCACCTGTCATTGCAATAACTATTCTTGATGGCTCTAGCGTACCATTACCCGAACCTTTGGAAGCAGAAAAAGGAGTGGCTCCTGGTCCTGATATGTCGTCCCCACACAGAGTAGTGATTGCAAGCGAAGAACAATTCAAAATCTTCAATTTACCGTCCCTGAAACCGTTCTGCAAGTACAAATTAACTGCACATGAAGGATCTCGGGTTCGGAAAACGGGATTCGCCAAGTTTACGTGCTCGTTAGAACCTGCAGGCGTTCATGAGGAAACTTGTTTGCTTTGTCTCACAAATCTAGGAGACTGCCTTTTACTAAGTATCCCAGAACTCCGAAGACAGTTGAATGCAGCCGCGATCAAGAGAGAAGACATCAAGTACGTCGTATTATCGACTAAAAAATTTGATGGGAATAATGTTTTTGTTTTTCATTCTTCTTGAAGTGCATCTACGTTTTTGAGTGGAAATGAATTATTTGTTTTAGTGGTATTTCTTCACTGACATTTACGAAGGCTGGACAGGCACTGTATCTTCACTCCAGCTCGGAACTGCAGCGAATTTCGCTGTCTGCAACTCGAGTCACAAAAGCTCAGTGCGTTTTGAATCTACCCCCAAATGCCAGAGCTACTGATGAACCGACAGGCGAAGTTCGGGAAGAAGGAAGGATAGAGGGAACTGCGGAGAACGAAGGAGAATTGCAAGGTAGTCAACCTGTGCCAGCACCTCGAACCATGTCAGAAAATGGTACTTTGGTATCCAGTAAGTACGAAGTTTTAACGTGATTATATTACAGAGGCTCAAAATATTGCCCTGAAGAAGTGTTGTCTCTACTACTCAAGACGCGACATGAATAATTTATATAAACATAATATAAACTTATTGTGATAGGTTTGGTATAAATAACGTAATACTTGGCCAGTCTGAAACTGCATACTTGTGTATATTTGTGCTTTCGTGTGTGTCATCATGTTTCAACTAATTCTGTGGATCAGTTCTGAAATTGTTACATAACAATACTCATTAATTCTTCATAACGATTGATCCGATTAACACAACATCTTGTCATTGATCTGCGTTTTTTACACCCATTACATATCTACGTCTGCTCCCAATTTGTGCCCCTGTTCCGAATTGTTACGCATATATTTTAGCTGGAACAGAGTCTCCAAAAGAACCATCTCTTCGACCAGCTGCCAGCACTACTGAGGTCAATGGAGATGACGATCGCAACGATTTAAGTTCAATTGGAGACATAACAATTGACAGTGTCAAGGACCATTTGCTGTAAGTCTTTTCTTGTGAGTAATATACACCTTTTGTGTAGATGATTCAGATGCTGCATTACAGATTGAATGTACAATCTTATATACTTCCAACGTTCTAGCGTTGGACTAGACTAATGCGCTTTTTACATAGGAAAAATAAATTCCAGTTGCTTATTCTTCTCAGTTTCTTTTTCTTCACGTTTCATACTCTTAAATATGTCTGCTTCAATTACCTGTACAGTATTGTTTGATGTTTAAAAAATATCATAGTTCCGATATTAATGAAAAAAATATTTAAACGACAGTTGGTAATTTGGTGATTTTCATACCTGAAGTACAGTTAAGTTTATGTATTATTATTATTCCGTTATTACCGTGAATTCTCTTTGGTTGCAAAGCTAATCGTTATATTTTTGTTTGCTTGCCATCTCCTGGCAGTAACAGTTCCCTTTTCAGAAATGCAACATCTTCAGAAGAGCTGCATAGCAGATTAGCTGGCTTAAAAATGGAAGTTACTTCTCGCACTTCGGAAATATCGACTCAGAATCAGTCGTTAGTGGTTAAAACTACTACAGTCATTACTCAAGCTCCTAGCAATGGAACTAGTAATGGCGATATCGAAGCAAGTCCAACAAATGATTTGCAACAGCTTAACAGTGAGTTGTGAAGAATTGCTGATTTATTCACCTATTTACATAGTTACATTTTTTTTTGTCATTTTATTGGTCGTTAATAATCATTTTATGGATCTTTCCATCTACAGTTTTATTTGGATACCATTGATTTAATTTTTTTCTTTTTGTCTATTGGTAATTGTTTTTCAGGTGATAAAAATTTTGGAATATAATTTATATCATTTTTTTAACGTTGATTGATTTTGAACGCTTTTACTGTTTTTTTATGTGCCGTATTGGTTATTGTTTTCGTCCTAATGTTGCCTAGGCACCACCGTAGAGAGAGAAATTGCAAGCGGGACTGAGACTACTACAACACATGCAACGATTACACTTCCCCCAAATGTCGAGGTCAGCAATACAACAAAGTTTGGAAAAAAAGAAAGGAATCATTGAATGAAATGTTCTCTATTCTAATACGTTTGTTTTAACATGTTACGTTATGTTTTTCTGCTTTATCCTTTTATTCTTCTTTTAACAATACTAACACCCAAAATGCTGAATAATAGAGAGAATTCATATTATGGACGACAAATTCTTTAGTTGGCTAATAACTGTCAACACTCATCAGATATTACCCAATTACTTGACCGACTCCCAAGATCTTTAAAAATTATTGTTACTACATTTTGAAAAACATCTAATTGGTGTCGGTGTATAACTGAAGGCAAATTACTAATTATCGTAGCTGATTTTGGAAAAATTTTATTTATATATCTCAAATACCACTTTTTACAGAGTACGTTGTTTTCCCTTACAGATTAGCGCAGCAGACTTGGCTAATCTTGAAGTAACCACGACAACAGTAACAACTGAAAATTCCAAGGCACCACTCGCAAGACCCGAAGAAGTAGGATCTTAGAGCTCATGACTGTTGTCCTATAGTTGATGAAAGATTGGAACATACAGACAAGCGATTAATAGTTTGATATGCTAATCGATGAATCATAATCTTGTACACAGCAGCTAGCTTAAATTCATACATATACATATTATACAATTATCGGAGATTTTTTAACCTTTAGAGAGTCGGCCTGGCTCCTTTCGGAGCCAGCAGGTACCTCGGAAACTACCGAACGTGTTGACTATTTATGCATATAAAGCTTACCTCAAAAAAACATCTGAAGTGAAGGGAAAAATGTTGGCCCTCTAAAGGCTAAAAATCTAGGCTATATTCAACATTGACGTTATTTTAAAAAATTTTTTTTTATAAGGTAAAGTATGTTTCGAAAGAGTTCTCTGTACAACAGTACTGTACAGCTTTGGGGGCTGAGGTCTACAGATATGTTAGTAGGTATACATTATCCTACCATTATCATTTTCACTTTCGTTACAATAATATTCCCAAAATGTGCAACAACGGATAGTACTTCTTAATTTGAGTTTGTATAAAACGTAATTCTAATCTTATGTTCATTGGGCATATATACTTTTTTGAAATTTGCCTATTTGAAAATATAAGAAAGATACAAACCTAGACATTTTTCACCAGTTGTCTTCTCTCTATTATGCTGTTGTTGTACTTAATACTAGAATACAACTGCTATCCCGTTATTTCAACTGATTTGTAACGTATGATTGGTTAACTGGGAAAAGAAATTTATTGCAATCAGTCGGTCTATTTCAAACGTTATCTCAACAATCACGATCAAACAAAAACATGGCGGATTGTATTATTTTTTTTTTTTTAAATCTAAAATGAAGCGTTGTGGTACAGGCATTTTATAATTCACAATTCAGTGTCCAAGAATTTTGATTGTGCATTGGGTTCGGCACAAAATAAACTTATCGCACCGGTTGGCCTAAGCAAGAATTGAACTATCGAAAATCTTAGTAATTCATCACCTCCATTTGATTTATTCAATTATCACAACACCTAGTAATAAAATAGATTTAATAACGTGATCATTTCAAGTCGCAGTGATTAGTGACTAGAAGCAAAGCAAAATTTTCTTATGAGAATTTAATAACTTTGTGTTTCTTCATAATTGAATAATAAATATAGTGCGAAATGAACTGAATAATAGAACGCAAAAATGTAAAAACACAGTGTTTTAATTGTATTTGAATTTTCAAAACACTGAACCATCGAATGAATATACATCACAGATTGTGAGAATGGCAGCCATATCGTAGAATTAATAAGATTAATGATAATAGTAATTTTAATAAGAATGATTACATTTTTTCTGGAGTGACAATGCGACTTAAACCGTCTGCAGTATTCTAAATGTTTCAATTATATTTTAAGCTTTGATGTTTTAAAGTAAAAAAATTACTTGTGGAATTGATAATATAAATAAAAGGTAGCGACTTAATAGTAAAATATAGGTGCATATATATGTGTGTATATATATACATATATATACATATGTGCATATATATATATATACAAACACATTCACATACATACATAAATATATTTTTTTTTTCCAATATGAACATGAGGGATATTGACTTTTAAAACGAGCAGCAACATACACATTAAAAATATATTTTTTATCGATGTTGTTTAATCTTTAAGTTTTCACCCTAGTTCATGAAAGTAAATTTTTTTGATTGGCATATGAATACTTTTTCTTTTTTTTGTAGCCCTAGGTATATAGACACATTATATATAGTAAAGATTATATGTTTACATGCCAATACTACTTTCAGTTTGTCAATGTTGAAATTAACCATCTTCTGAATTTGTGTTCATACTATGTAGAAAACTAGAGTTTTGACTTTATTGTTATCCAGTTAAGTGAGCAAGAAATTGTTGTTATTATAATTTTTAATAAGAATCCAATTTATCGTTATACTAATGTTTTGGTATAATTATATTCTATATTTGGTGGAGGACACAGCATATTAACTTTTAACTTTTTATTTCGAATGTTATATCTAATGGATGCTCACTGAATCATACCTAAAACTAATTCTCCGTTTTTTATTCATTCAACTGTTATTCTCAATTTTTACGGCACACAAGATATTCTGGGCAAATGAAATTTCATCAATTATCGATTTCAATAGGCCGTGTCCGGTATCGCTTATACTTTGAATAACATAATTCTCTAGTAGACCAAGATCGTACATTTGAGATAAAAGTATAGCGCTCATTCTACAAGAGGCAAAATTAAAAGTAATTATTTATATAAAAAAAAAAATGAATATCCCCCCTGCTTTATAAGAATACAGATAAGTATGTTGCCAATTATTTGTGCGTCTGATTGACAAACTTTCTACCCCTCTGTTTTTAAGTTTGATGGAAAGTAATTCTGTTTATAAGTACCATTTTTTGATAATACGAAGAATTTACGTGGGGCCTTTGTAGATAGATTTTAATTATGTATCTAATTATCTTTAACTGTATACTTAATAATTAAGCAACTGATTCATAATTACTGTTATCGTACATACTGCAATTAGTGGTAAAAGAGAAGGAATAATTCTGTATTACTAATTTTAATAGGAATTTCATAACTATTCAAAAAGTGTTACTTGACAGTTTATTCGCAATTTAAAATATATAGCATATAGCAGTTTCGCTTAATTATGTAAGCCAGTGATTGTTAATCGTAGTTAGGAATATACATTTAAATTTTCTAACTAAACCCGAGTTTCGGAAATTAACTTTCAAATCGCATTTTTGACTACAATTCATCATTCGATGTCACAAAATTCAGTCAGTTCTACTCAGGCTGATTCAAAGCTTGCGTGAGCAAAGAAATTAACATGACACTGCCTAAAGGCTAAGTTCTCATTCACGTTTCAGTATGAGGATCAAAAAACAATAACTGTACAATTTTCCATTATAACTACTCCCAAATTAGTTCACTGCAGTGAAAATTAACAAATTTTTCATTGAATTTTTCTACAGCTTAGGTATCTCTTACTGTCTACAACATCACTTATATTTCTATAACAATAAATGCCTTTTCAAAAAAATTCCAGTGTATATCAATTTAATATACATCTTCATGGATCCTAAAAGAGAGAGTTGGGGCGAATTTAAAAAAAAAACCTTTATGAGTAGCGAATTTAAGGATTTCAATCGAAGTAATTGTGGTGATGCAAAATTGAATCGCATTGGATGGTTATGTTTTGCTCGCTAATTTACATTAATGTTGTACGACAACTATGTGTTAGGGTGAGTGGAAATTTTGTCAGCGTTCTGGTAAAGTTAACAAAAAAAGAAAGTAAGATAGTGAAAATGTATGGGGAAATTAATGTAACGAAGTGCGCATATTTTGATTTGCATTTTGCGGCATATGCAGCTGCACCGCATCACGCATACTAGATGCGAACCTATGCGGCAATTCACCGTACTAGGCGAGGGAAGTGGAAGAGAGCGAGAGCCCGATCCATGTAGCTGTTGCGTATCTTGGTGTTGACGGTTGAGTCGTGTCTGTGGCAGGTCCGTGTGTCACCGTTAGCGGATGCGTTGAGACAGGCCATGAAAAATCCATTTAATCCGCGCTTCACGTCAAGAATTACGATTTTCTGACGCGCGTATCGTATTCCTGAGATCCCGATACTTTATTTGCGTGCTCAATTGATGTGCAATAGTGACGACTGATGCCCGCAAGGCGGGGCGAGAATTCCTCTTTGTGTCGAAGAAGTAGTCCCCCGTCCAGGCAGGCTAACAGCGAAAAGATGCCCCGTCCACAAATATCAAACATGGAGGCTCCGACAATGTAACGAAAATTCCTTTAAACCGCGTTGTGTTTCGTGAGTTTTGAGTAGTCGTTACCTCGGTCAAAACAAAAATGGAGCTACGCGTAGGGAACAAGTATAGGCTCGGGCGGAAAATCGGGAGCGGTTCCTTCGGTGATATTTATCTAGGTAACTATGAACAAAACAATTTCACAATTGTACCACGGATCGTCGTACCGATATTCTATGCACAAACAAAATATATTCATTCCCAGCCAAACTGGGCATCAATGTTAAGCTTAGGGTATCTTCAACTTGAGAGTTGAACTTTGCATCTTTTACCGCTCATTTTTACACAGAGTTTAATTATTCGCCAAAGTGGCATACGTTTATTCGCTTTGATTTTCACCAAATCGTCCTTCTTTTAACAGGGACGAACATTTCCACGGGTGAGGAAGTCGCCATAAAGCTAGAATGCATAAAAACAAGGCATCCCCAGCTCCATATAGAGTCGAAATTTTACAAAATGATGCAAGGTGGTGGTGAGTATGGATTTATCAACCCAATTGTTCATTCTTCGACAGGTTAACAAGCATTTTTTCTTGAGCAAAAAAATCCTTAGACTGTCAAAGTGCTTTGTTTGTTTGCTTCACCACAGCTGGTCCTCCAGGCGCTGCCCCTTCTCCTCGATACAATGCCACAAATATATTTCCTGCATTTTCATGCACATTTTATTTATAGAATCTAACCAAAGGAATCCATTTTTCATTCAAAACAATTATTTGTATCTTCTATTCGATTTGGTTTAGAATTCATTTCAAATCGTCATTGTATCGCTTTCATCATCAATCTTCAACGAAAGAGGGTAGCGAGAAGAAAAATGAAACAAATTACCATCCACAATTCTAGAATTTATATTTAGCTTAACTAACACCAAACTCGAATGTGAAATACCTTACCTAATTACCTCATAACTTTCACTGGAAATTGGTTACCTAAGGTTTATGAATTGTTTTTTACTCTGATTATTTTTACAGTTATTGTTTTATTAAACTAGAGTTTTAACTTGATCTGACTTTTCAACCGTGTTGCATTTTTATTTCCACACTGGTTTCTTCTGTCATTTCGTATTGTCAAAATTTTTTCAGTACTGCGCGATGTACAAGTATTTTTTACTTTCAGTTGGAATCCCCACAATAAAATGGTGCGGTTCGGAAGGTGACTATAATGTTATGGTGATGGAACTACTCGGCCCATCACTTGAAGATCTTTTCAATTTTTGCTCTCGAAAATTTTCGTTAAAAACTGTTCTACTACTCGCTGATCAATTGGTGAGTCTAAAAAAATAATTATCCTTTTCTAACGACATTGAAAATTTAGCTTAGTCTATCGAACGAGAAACGTTCCTCGTCCTGTTGAAATAGCAAAAACAAATTCAGAAGCAATTTTCGTTACTATTCTAAACCAATTTTCTCAATGTTCGCCTTTAATACGATATCATGTCTACCATGCAACTCGCTATCTCGGAACACCTGAATTGAAACATGCTTTCACTGACATTAGACTTCACTTAGTGATACGCTCTACTTACCTGGCGCTCTAACTGGGTCATTGTGAGACTGGCTAATGTTACAAATAATTGTAAACTCTATGCTTTTGTCATCCTGTATCAAAAGTTTGACTTTTTCAAGCATGTTGTACAATGAGTCCTAAGTTGGCTGAGGAGTTCGTTGAGTCTTTCATCAAACAGCCAACTGTGTCGCTTGTACAATGTTACTATCTCTGGATATCCATTGCTTTTTCATCGGCAATTCAGCGGGCTTTGCAACGACTGTTCAAAGTCCAAGTGTAAATGATGTGTAGAAATTAACTGTGTTTATAAATCATGCATTCATATCTTTTTTAATGCAAAGGCTGTTGAACTTTAAACATAAACTCTGAAACTACATTTTCACTTATTCCATGATGAGCCTAGGGGAATATTTCAGAATATCAAATTTGCGAAAGGTCCATTGTGTCAGAAATAAAGTTTGATCTAATATCTTCATTGATCAAGTGCAATGGTAAATGATTGAAAGCATTTTGCATGCAATATGATTTACATAAGATGATTTTTAAGGCTGGGTCAGAATACTAAGCAGGAAATCATGGTTCACTGAGTTTTATGATACCGAACAGTACTTCAAATAATTAACTAAGGCAGCGACCCTAAAAGCATGTGTTATAGACCATGTCTGCATATACATTTAATATTATTACTCAACAAGCGTTTTGAGTTAGTATAAATATGTACAAATATAATTATCTTTTCTTACTGTGAGTCTCAGTTGTCATTGTAAATCCCTTGCAGACAATTAATTATTCACTTGACCTTTTTATCTTATATGATGATTCGATCCTTTGATGATCTCCGGAATGTGTTGCAGAGACCAAAGATTTTCTTACCTTTTTAGGGCAATATATAGTATATTTTAATTGCGCAATCCAATGGTTGTATCCTTTCAGTGATCCACACTGTTTTCTTTTTGAATATAGATAAGCAGAACGGATTACATTCATAGTCGAAATTTCATCCACCGGGATATCAAACCTGACAATTTTCTCATGGGCTTGGGAAAGAAAGGAAATCTTGTATATATCATAGATTTCGGTCTGGCCAAAAAGTATCGAGATGGTCGGACGCACATGCACATACCTTATCGAGAAAATAAAAACCTCACAGGAACTGCCAGGTTAGTATTTCTAAATTTCTTTATTACTAGCCATCATAACGCGATACTTGAATTTTTTAATATTTACGACTTTCACTCTGGACACCGTTAACTTAACCTGTAGCTACCAAAAATATAGTCAGTGTTAAAACTGCAGGTTGAATTACCAACTTCACTGTAAACAGCAACACAATGTGTTTTTATATTTCAGATACGCAAGTATAAATACACATTTGGGAATTGAACAATCACGGAGAGATGATCTTGAATCGTTAGGTTATGTCCTGATGTATTTTAATCGGGGAAGTCTCCCTTGGCAGGGGCTTAAGGCAGCTACGAAGCGACAAAAATATGAACGTATCTCAGAAAAAAAAATGTCTACTCCTATAGAAGAGCTTTGCAAGGGTTATCCTGGTACGTGTTTAAGGAAAAGAATCCTATCACTTAAATCTATTTCATTTACTTTTGTTTATTTTGCTACAAACTCAATGTCGTTATATCAGCAACATCATAACAAACTAGGTTTACAGATCTGTTCATCAATACTAATACCGATTGACTTATCCCCAGCCGAATTCTCAACGTATTTGAGGTACTGTAGGCAACTTCGTTTTGAAGAGCGACCGGATTACTCATACCTGCGTCAGTTATTTCGCACATTGTTTCATAGTCAGGGATTTACTTACGACTATGTTTTTGACTGGAACATGTTGAAGTTTGGTAACGCCAGGCAACCTGCACAGCCCTCGGCCCAACAGCCACCTAGCCACTCACAGCCCACTAATGTGGCACCTCCTAGTGGGACCAACAATGATCAGGAACATCGCTCAAGGTTCGTATATAAATTTGCTCTACAAAATATTTACGGGGCAACGAAGGTCGTCCATTTCTTAAATTGGAAGTTTTTTTTTTTTTTTTTTCTTTTTTTTATGTAATATTGTTCAGAAGTAGTTACTCGGTTTTTCTCTTCTCTGTTTGTATATACATCTGCTATAGAAAATCTTATGTAACCGATTTTCAATCAATTTTCTGTAATCCAGCAGCTTGTAAGTATATACACAGATTAATCTGTTTCGTAATGTAATTCTCAGTAAATGGCCATTCTGTATTGTCAGATTTTAGTAGTGATGGAGATTGTGAAATACCGTAACTTTGACGTGTAGATTGGCTATTTGCATAATTCACTTATGTTTGCTTACCAATATCATAATTTTTAAAACACTGTTGAAAAATTTTTGCTCTTCTCTTAAGTTCCAGGCCTTATACACGACAATGTCTGGCAAATGCATTGGGTCTCGGTCCTGCGGGTCCAACAGTTGGCACTTCTAGTCGTCGCCAGAAACATGAGACGATGGACGCACGCGGTGATCAGGACAATCAGGACAAGAGCGACCTCCAAGGTAAAATACAATTCTACCAACAATTCTACGCGAATCAACAAAGTGGCGAGAGAAAAATTTCTAAAGACTTACACACGGATCGTTCTAGTAACTTAGATTTATCAAATGCAGCTTCTAGTAAACATCCTAGGAAGGATTCTTATCAATTTAGTACTTTCAAGTCATCTCCGGACACTAATTTACGCAAAGGAATTGACGAGTTACATGTCACGTCTTTAGATCTAGTGAACTTGAGCTCCGGACATCATGAAATGAGTCGTAACAGGTCTGAAGTTGAGACTGGGGCATCAGGCTTTTATCACCCAACAGCTTCTGTCCAAGACAGGAGCCCCAATGTTAAGTCTAGGCATTTAGATAAACAGAGTTATTTTTTTCATGGGCATAAAACTGAGAAAGTTGTAGCAGAGATACGGCGTGAGAATATTCTGCATGGCAAAGTAGGTTTATTTCATGACCAAGTTCAATTGCATAAACGTTTAGAGAATAGACGAAACAAAGTGTGGAATCCGTGTTTTGCAACGAACGTGGAATTGAACATGGAGGGAATCTTTTCACAGGCAAAAGTTTCTGATTCTGCTCAGGAAACTTTGGGATATGTGAACCTTGATCACAATGTTATAGATAACGTTGATGAGAACCTTGATACCCTCGGGAATGTTGTATTCGCTATAAAAGAACCAGTGGTCAGGGAAAAAAGTTCAAAGCTTGTGCCAGATAGTGGTTGTGTTGGAATAGAAAGTAATTTTTCTCGTCCACCTAAGGATAAAAGTTGTAAGAGCTTAGAGTCTTTGGAAAAAAGTCCAGATCACTTTGGAGCAGATGCAAAAAGTCTTGATTTCGTATCAGCGATGCCGACAAAAACATTTTTCCATAAGAAACAACATAGCCTAGATTCGTGCACACAAAAGTCAAAACAATCGAATGATTCTCTTACCAAAATGCATAAGCGTCCTGGTTTTTTTCAACGAGTTGGTCGAAGCTTGCATTTTTTACCCAAAGGAAAGGAGAAAGATCATGTGTTTCTGAGAGAAGATAAAAAAAACGAATTCCTGCGATCTGAGCAAGAGAAGTGTGAATATTTTCTACAGAGACACGAACAGGGTTTGAATTTTTTTGATCGAACTTTAGACTTGTCCGGTAAACGTGAGGGAAAAGCGAAAGACGATTCGGATTTTTTCCACGATCGTGACAAAGATGTCGATGATTTCGGAATAGCTGAAAAGGAATCAAAATATCGATTTTTTCCAAGCATTCGTAAAGATGTTGAATCAACTCGTCGAGGTATCATAACTTCTGTTGATGAACTGCTAAACCAAAAACTAGTGTTGAATAGTCAAGTAAGCCAAATTTGCAATGATTTATTTCGCCACGAGGACGTGAATAATGAAGATTTAGGCAATGTTTTTAATACCGATAACAAGGAAACTGGAGTGGTAAACACCACTTCTGAAATTCAATTCATAGATCGGGGTGCAAGCATCGTCACTCATGAGACTACAAGTGGTAACAAGGATAGCTTAGAAATTGGTTATTCTATAAGCCAGCATGGCAGATTTTACTTGCAGAATTTACAAAATACTAATGCCGAGGGTTTGAAGTTAAATGAAATCACCGACGCGGAAAAAAGACAACATTACGTGGATTGGCTTGCTCGAAAAGATTTAGATGCATTGAGCCAAGGAACAAATTCGAGTGATTCGTTGGGTAATAATAAACCGCAGCGTAACATGGACATTTTGAAAGGGATTCTCATGGATTTGTTTGTCTGCATTTGTATTTAATTTACTGGAGTTTTTCCCACCATATTAAGTATATATCCTGTTGTTTTAGGATTGTTAGGAATGTTCGAAGTTTCAAATCCATTTATGAATTTGAATATATCATGCGACACAGGCCACACGAACTTACAGATTTCTTGCGATTTTCTGAATTAATGAAGTTGCTGTTTGAAAAAATTTTTTTATTACATATCACAGCTTCTTTGTTTGTAGCAGACATCGTGTTGTTTGCGTTTTGAACTGATGAAGAAATGGTTGTATTCTTCCTATTCAATTTTTGTTTAAAGTTGCCTTTGACGTGAGATTTGTTTATTATTATGTAGTTCGAAATAGTAGAGGGGTCTAACAATTAATAAAAGAATTGCGTTATGTTCAATCAATTGGTTTAAGGATATATAAGTGACTATTTTATTGAGTTTTAGACAGCTGTCTTTATGTACACCACGTAATAGATATTATTATATAAAGACTGTTTTGTGATGTCCCTGTTAGGTTTTAGTTGTAAGTTTTTGTAGTGACGTTTTATCATTTCATCCCGTTGAGTTCTAAGAAAATGATTATTATACTGCTGTGTTCTTATCTTCTATCGAACTAATGCAGTACACAATTACGAGAAATTATCTCTATATATGGAACACGAAATGTATAGATGTAATATTTTATATGAATAACAATTTGCTACTCTGCACGACAAACATCATTTTGCACTGTGATCGGACAATTTTGCTGTTCAGGATCCTGTCGAAAATTGGTAAACGTATTCCAAAAGATGAGGACTCAAGACACGTAGGATTCATCAACATTAGTTAAAACTAAATCTTAAAAACAAAAGACTAAAAATTTTCACACCAATCATTATTCGTTTGCATTTTTTTTTTTTTTATTATTTTTAGACTGACCGAAAACATAGACTGACGTGCACAGAGGATAGCTGAAATAAGAATACAAGTTGACAACAAAAAATGTAATTATTGTATTTGAGCAAAACTTTTGAATGACTCACAAAGGTGTGTAACTGATTAGCTAATTATATGTAATATTAAGGGAAGTATCGAAACTTACTCTTCATTCTCAGCTGCATTTTGACAATTATTATTGCAAAATAATAATCGAAATAGTTTTTCTCTCTTCAGTTTCATCAAGTTTAATATTGTTATTTTTACTCACGTTTTTTTCTAAATTGTATAAAGTCTCTTAGCACACACGGGATGATACGAAACCGAAATATTATTCCCTATGATTATACACATGACTGATTTTTGTAAAATCCCTTAACATTTGTGCAATTGTTGAGACATTTTTGTGTGATATCGTTTTACAACTAATAATAGCTCTGGAGATAATAACTTTGAATGTAATCATAACTTGCATCTCTAAACACTGGCAGTGGAAAATAAGGATAGTTCACGAATTTTTAATTGAATTTAATTGACGAAAATAACTTTTCCTTGTTGCCTTTTATCAACAGCAACTCTGTTATAAGAAATCTTTAATATACGCTAAACACAAAACAAGTGTTCATTTTTATAAAATAATTTTACTCTTTTGAGTTTATTATAATTTTTATCATTATTATTACTATTATTGTTATTATTACTTATTAATATTACTACTATTAATTATTATTAATTATTATCGATTGACTTATGTAATTATCACATTAGTTTCTTTGTTTTATAGTATAGAAAGGCATTTGTTAATTCTTCTGTCGATTGGTACCAGATTAGTTTGAGCAGATATGAATGCAACAATCAGTCATCCTAGGACCATGCTTGGATTCAAACATCATAACACCACTCATCTTCAATTAGTTGTTTCTTTTCTCTTAGATTAATATATTATTTCTGCAATGATCAAAAGCTAAGGCTATTCAGGAAAACAAATTTGTGGATAGCAGGAGGAGTTTTCAAGGGTGGGAAAAAGTAAAATTATTCGAACTATGCTATTTAGAGCATAGAAATTTACACAACTTGCTTGAGTAGTGTAATTGAAAGCTTTGTTTTGCAATATTTTTATTAACGCCCGGAACATGTATCAAAGATATGTACGGTACAAAAGGTATATTTTCTTTCAGCTCGAATGATTTTTATGAGAATTAACGCGTTATTTGGGTTGTCTCATGGTTGGGTGCCAGGACAGCGCTTTTTTGTGTTTCGTCGATAAATAGCATATTTTTTTTCTCAGAAACTTTCAAAAGTTTCTTGGCCTTAAATTCTCACTGCTATCCAGGTCTGCTGTTCCTACTGTATATCCTTAGATATTACATTTTAATTTAACCATTTTCATCACCCACTGTAATCTGCTTACTTTTTATGATGCAAAAGTAGAAATAAATGTTTTTCCATTCAAGGACTGGTTTTTTTATTTATTTCTTACCATCAAATTTCGGATCCTAATTAGCATATTTTCAAAATTTTTCTCACTTGGCTTGAATGGAAAAACTCCGAGGCCTGAATTCTGAAATCAATTTATTAATTTTTCGCATTTAGTTCTAATTTTCGTTCATCACTTTATTCACAAGGCTATGAAATAAAAAATTACTCATACATTTTTTTTCCGGCAAACTATTCGCACAATTCTTGTAATTCACAATTTTTGACAATCAATAGTCAAGAATATTTTGACTTTCTAAATTCCATCATCCACCTTGTGACGTTTTCGTATTTTACACATTTTTAACATTGGTCTCACGAATCTTGTTTTTACTGAGGCTTTTGATTTTTCCATTTCAATTACCAAGCGTGAAATGTTCTTCAGAGAGTTTCTTAGTTTTTTCATTTATGTAATCAATCACTTGAGGGATCAGCAACGTACATTATTTTAAGGTAAACTCAGTTAAGACTTTGAATTTGCGTTCGTTCTTTGCATCTTTGTCCCAGTATAACTCACTAGAGAAATTATTAAAAACGAAGCATTTACTATACTTTTAAATATTTCATCAAATTTCGCACGATTCTGACATTAAATTCCAAGATCAAAATATATTCATGTGTGTGGTTTAATTTTTGATTAATTAAAAGCAAGACAAAAGAAAAAATACATTCCTGTGAAATAATGGAAAGAAGGCTGAGAATTTGCATACTCCGACTTACTAAGCAACACAATGCATGCTGAGATGTAAGGATTATTTAGTTGTGGTGTCTTTCAGCAGCTGGGGCTGGTGGCCAAGAGCGAAGGGTCAGTATGCGGCTTCATCGAAGTAACGCTGCTGCAGCTGCCGGAGAAATGCAGCCCAAGTCCAAGTGAGTTGCTTAACATTTTTTTAAAACGTTATCTATTATCTAATTACAGGGATAACTGAGATTGGAATAACAATATGGTGGTCAAATAGATGATAACTAATTTAATTCTAGTCTAACAGCACTATTTTGAAATGAAAAAAAGACAAACGGAATATTCATCGAAAAGATTCTTCCTACCTCCGCAGTAAAATTAATGCATGTTACGTCATTTTGACTGCCATCTCAAGTAAAGTACACCTTTAAAGAATTTCTTTTCGGATATTCTTCTAATATAGATCGTAGGTAATTGGATAACATGGTGATTTGATGCCGTGGCATGGTTCCCACTTGTGGTTTGGGTAGTCGAGAAATGTTAATAGTATCTTACCCAATAAAGAAACCCCTTGTATTTAGATTGTGGAAGGTTGGGACCCCCATTTAGTAACGGGAGTTGGTTTTGGTTTTGAAACGGTCTATGGTCTGTGTACTATACAAACGCATGTTTCTCATTGGCTAAATCTGTTCAGGCCTTTGAAATTTTCAATGTTTTCATATAAGTCTTTCCGATATACAAGGTGGTTCATTACAATAATTGATGATTATCACTACCAGATGTATTATAGTAGCATTCTTATTCATTCAAATCTTTCAAAACTATTTAGCAATACAATATTTTCTCTGCTAAACTGTCAGTTGTAGTTTTCTAAATACCAATTTGAAATTAAAATAAATCTATCAAGCATTGGTCTATGTTCACTCTATGATCAAATTTGCAACCAAAAGTTTGTGGGAATTTGGAAATTTCACTTTTCATTGTATCTGTCACTATTGCTAGTGCTATTAAATTGAGAGCAATAACTTGACTGAGAGTAAGTGTAACTTTGCTTTCAGTGTGAATTTGTACAATTTTGTGGTATGCCAAATTCAAGTAACTAATTTTACTCGGATATATTTATCTGTATCTTTTGGTCACTGCTATATTTTATTACTCCAGTTTGACACTAATTGGTGGAAACATTGAGTAGTGAAACTCATAATGTAAACTGTACAATTAATCACCTTGTACGTATTAAAGAATATAATTACCTAGCAATAACCATGTACAATTACTTTTTGGCATCAAAATTCTAAAATTCGTTTTCATTTTTCTCCGTTGATTTCCAGGTAACCGAAACTAAGTCTCGCAATAAGTGATCGAACAGGATATGCAATGAAATGAAATAATAAGTGAAATGTTTAATGTGATTGGAAGCGGGAACCATGTTCCCGTAACAGTAGGACATACTGTGATTCAGTTACTGGTATAAACGCCTATGCTACCAATATATGTATCATCAATTGCTATCTTGGTTTGATTGCCTGAGTGACTTAATGAATTAAAAAAATTCACAGTTTGCTCCGTGATTTACATGCGGAAAAGATTTGACATATATAATGACTCACAATATGTACGTATGTTGCTAAATGTTGGTAGCGTATCGGCTATAAAAATAAACGATAATGATAATATTGATAATAATAATAATAAGAATAATAACGATAACATTGATAAAGGTAATGAAAAGGGGTTTTAGGAAATGATGGGATAAGTGAACAAAGTCAGGTCGAACGGTGACGCGCTAATGTCGCTGTTTGTGTGTCTTTTGTTTTGGAAGCGCCAATGCGACGGCAATAGCACTGCCCATTCTGGTGGCCAGGCGGGCAAGCGTTCAGCACAACAAGTGAGCGCCAACCATTCTTCCAATCAGCACTCATCTTTGCCTGGCAGTCGTCAGAGTCGGAAGTAAACTTTTGAATAAAGAATTCTGCTGCACTAGGCCAGCAATATCCCTGCCTTTTTTATACCACACACATCACACACATACACACATCCCCAAATTCAGAAGAGAGAGTGTGAGAGAGAAAGAGAGTGAGCGAGAGACCGAGAGAAAGAGAGAGAGAGATTGAATTAAAGTTTTGTCGATTGAAAAGGAAAAAACAAAAAGCAAGACAAAAGCATAATGAATGGAAAAAAAAAAAATTGTAAAAGAATAGATTAAAATATTTCGAAATATAGTGTGTATTATAATATTAATTCATGATTAATACAAAATAAATTTGAGAAAGTCCAATCTCAGATACGAACGAATTAAGTGATGTTCAGAAAGTGTAGCCGTTGTTAACGTGTGATTTTGATTAAATGAACAATTGAATATGTGAAAAATTTCATCGTAGAGAGAGGTACCAGGCTCCTCCTTCTCTAAGTTGCTTTATCATGGCTGGTATTAAGCGAATGGCCTGCGTTTTCTTGTATAAATTATAGTAATAAAATGGTTGTATTACAACAGAATATGAGAAAAAGGAAAAAAGAAAAATAAACAATAAGCAGGATACTAAAACGGTGATAAGAAAGTTTTATATAAATGTATCTGTACACTAACGTATTTTTTCTATTGATTTTTTACTGTAGAATATTTTTGTTTTACATAGCACGGTACTGCACAAGGGTGTTGACAGACTGAGATAATTTGAAATAGTTGAAGAATTGTCGACCAAGAAAAGTCGAGCGAACGCTGTAACATGATTTCTGATTTTTTTCGAGCTAAGACTACCCGAATATTTTAAAATTTGCTCAGAAAAGTCAGGCAAATCTAATTATTTGGTGTGCTAAAGCTGGGGGAATTGGGTTTCAGATAATATGTTGCCACTTCGCTTATGAAAAATTATTCGAAAGTTGAGTCAGGTATGCTGCATATTTTTTTTTTTTTTGTTTTCTTCTGCGTTTACGGGGACTTATGTTTACTTTGAATTTTCAAATGACCGGATTCTACTATTTGTCAATTTTTTAGTGATGGATAGTTGCTTCTACATTCTTGATTTAATATGAAAGAGTTGGAAAATAAAAGTGATTTGAGTGATAATTAAATGTGGACGTATTATAATAGATGCATAAGTTTTTTGAATGTGGCAACCTTAAAAATATTTTTGTTACGTTGGTGTTCTGTGAGAGAGCAGAGAGAAGCCTGGTTGACCTTTAATTAAAATATAAACGAGAAAGAAAGGAAAATATGTCATTAATTTTGTTTGTAATGTTTAACGATAATTATTGACGAACTCAAAGTTCTAGAATTCGAATTGAGCTACGATCGTTGGTAAATAATGAAGAAAAGAATGTGTTTAAGTGTATAACCCACTGTATCAAATTGATCAGTTTGTATATATATATACATCCATTATAATCAATTAAGGAATTATATAATAAAAAATGTACCACGAAACAGCCACAGATTGTAACTTTTTGTGTACTAAAAATTAAGCTAATCAATGGCTTCACGGATGAAGCATAGGTTTTTAATAGAATTTGAAACTATAAACGTTTTTAAGCATAATCAAGAATCTATCTAGCAAATATTTCATTTTATTTCAGAAAAGCTTGCAGCTTTTTGATATAAAATATTTATATGTATAGTAAGTATGTATATATATTATATATGCATACATACTGTATTATGATATACATTGCATGTCGTGTATATACATATATATATATATATATACATATATACATATCTCAGATTAAAAATACAATATACATAAACTATTGGAGTATAGGGGAAGGAAGAGTGCTGGGTAAGCAGGAGTGTAATTTGAAGAAACCAATTGAATGTCTGCATTTATATATTATCAGGGATTTCTATTCGTGCAATTTTAAGGCTGTTACTTTTTTAAAGAAAAAAAGTATATTGATATGTAGATTACCCACATCTTAGATCTTATGTCAAATTCAAGGTTGTTATTTTTGCGTTTTTTTTCTACAGAACCCTTATTTGTTGAAATTGAATTTGAAATAAAACTGAGTATACTTAATTTGTGCAATTGATTATAGGTTTCTTATTACGGTATCTATTCATGTTTGATATTCATGTTTATCACAGAATAATCAATTTCTGTGCTCAACTTTTGCCAGTTTATCATAAAAGTTCGGGCAGTTATGGTGAAAATTGTAGATTACAAACTGCGATAATGATTTTCATCAAATTTGTAACTACAGGCGTCCAAATTATTATCTACATTATTTTCAGTCACTAATCAACTAAATTATACTCTAGAATTTATCTAATCCTGTTGAACGGTGAATTCAACTTATTGCACTGTGTGCCGTTCTACTGGTTATCATGTAATTTTAAAAGGAATGTTAGCGAATTAGAGAGATAACACTGCACACCTGAGCGAAGTAAGTTGAATTCACAAAAAATTTTGAAATGTACCTTGTTCGAATTTAATCTTTTTCCCAGGCACAGAGGAGCTATCATGAATTTCTCCACGAACAAGCAAGCACTCAGCTTGACTTATTGAAAATTGGAAAGAAAGAGCAAAAGAGTAGTGTAACTAGTAGCAATCTTTCCCTAAACTTCAAAGTGTAAAATATAATCACGCGCATCTAAAAAACTGCAGCTTTTTTTCTCTATGTTCGTATGTTTTAGTAATAGAAGACAAAATGTTATGAATGGAAAAATAGGCAAAGGTTGTTCGAGAGTATTAATTCGATGTTGCGGCTGTTAGCTAACTTTTTATCATTAAATTTTCTATGATACATCATCATTACCATTATCATCGAATCATTTCTTACCTCATGTCAGTTAAATGTCGGATTGGCAGCCGAAAGTGAGCTTGTTTTTATGTAACTGATATTTGTAAGTGTTTTAAATGCTAGATTAGTATGTCCTTGCTATTTCTACCAATTAAAGTTATAAGTATGAATTTTCAACTACTGATGTGGATTCGTTTTTTTCTCACTGTATTTAACATTGATACGAACGTTTTTTTTTTAGTATCTCATCATTCAGAGCATTGCCTTATTGTCTGTACTTGAAAGGATACTGTTAAACCTTTAGCCTTGGTACTACGTACTTTTTCAATTTTTCGAAAATAGATCATATCGAACACGACCCAGGCAGTCGAAGGCAATGCCCACAATTTATCATTCATATTTCGTACGAACTATGATTAGAAACTTTTATTAATTTCTTCTTGATATTATGTGTGAGAAAGTGCGAATTTATTGTACGTTCATGTATATAAGGATTATCAAAACATATTGCATAAGATGAATTTGATTGAAGATAATTATACAAGGGAAAATAAGTCGAACAACAATTTGTTAAACCCCTTTTTTCCTTACAATATTTTTGTATTACGCGATGTTGGCTTTTGGTGTTATTCCAAGATAAGTTAAAACAAAAAGAAACGGCTTATCTTTCACGTCAACTACCATCGCTGTATGTTTTGTACACTATTCCTTTTTTTTCTACTACAAAATAACAACACTTGTTTCTCATTTTCTACTATTGTAATTTATTGTAATTATCGAGCCGTACAATGTTAACAAAGTACTTGTATATAAACACGTAAAACGTTCTTTAGGGAAGCTGTCTATGTAGCCAAAAATCCTCCATCAATCGGTAATGTCACACCATTGATCATTGAGCTACGATTGCTCAGCAGGTAGACAACTGCATCCACAACTTCGTCGACCTCTGAAATTTAAAAAAAAAAAAAAAACGATCGAATTACTACTGACGTTCTGTAATCAAAATATCAAAATGCGAAATTCAATAATTTTGCTCAGCATCAACCACTGTACATTCTTGGCTCTGCACTACACATTCTTCATGTATTTAGTTATACTGTTTCCTATTTGGTTCTGACGTTTGAAGTAGTGCATATAAGCATTGATATCAAGTTACGTTACTGAAAATGGCTAATTACCTGCAAAACGACCAAGCGGAATTTTGCTCGTCATGCTGGCAGCCTTCTCCGGGTCATTCCATCCAACACGACCCATATCGGTCATTACGACAGTGGGATTTACTGCATTCACTCTAATATTGTGTGGGCCCAATTCCAATGCCATTACTCTGAAAAATAAATCAGCTAAAGTTATAAATTTGTAAGCTCACCATCAGTAAAATATTGAACTATGTAATAGATTAAAAAACAGTTCGAAGCAAAAATTCGTACAGCCAGAATGATCAAATTGAGATCAACCCATATATGCATATTTGAGATGTGATTGATATATTTCATTCTAAATATTTCAAGAATCGGCTCTTTCGCGCGCAGACTTAAATGACAGGAATTGTTCAGATAATATTCATACGGTGTACATCGCTGTACTATCAATTTTTGCTTATCTGCTATGATAACAGTTTGAGTATGAGTCGAACTGAAGTGCCTAATTATCACAAATTATTGACTATACTTTTTCATAGTCGTGAACTGTGACAAGACCATCTATAGTTAGGTTTCATCTTGATTTTTATACGTATACCTTGTAAGCTGATCCAGAGCTGCTTTAGTTGCGCAATAAACTGCGTGATCTTTTAAAGCGGCTTGGCTTGCCTGAGAAGATATATTAACGATGCTTCCGCCATTCCCTGTGGCTATCATACTTTTAGCCGCGACTTGAGATACATTGATAACCGACTTTAAGTTGACGTTAAAAAGCACGTCGACATCGTCCGGCTTTACGTCCAAAAAACGGTCTAGCCTGGCCGCTGCCGCGTTGTTTACGAGAAGATCTATCCGCCCTGCGCCCTCTATTGCAGCCCTTGTCGATTCCCAATCGGCGAGATCCGCCGTGATGATCTCAATTTTTGGGTCTTCCTGGAAAAGAGTGTCCAAGTGTTTCTGGGTGCGCGATACGGCAATCACTTTACCGCCAAACTTTGACAGTCTCAGGGCGAGAGCTCGGCCGATGCCTACCAAATGTAATTAGAAGGAATTACAGAAGAGGCAAGATTACAATTAGGTACAGTTAAGTATAAGTTGATTTTTACCCTGTCCAGCTCCGGTCACTACAATCCGCTTTCCTTCGAACGAAACGTTCATTTTAGTATTG
Source organism: Neodiprion lecontei (assembly GCF_021901455.1). Classification (NCBI taxonomy): domain Eukaryota; kingdom Metazoa; phylum Arthropoda; class Insecta; order Hymenoptera; family Diprionidae; genus Neodiprion; species Neodiprion lecontei. Next base: position 42,931,787 of record NC_060261.1, on the reverse strand, counting down.
TGGCTCAGAACTGAATGAAACTGGCTAGCGAAACTTTCTGATTTGGCCTTTACAACTTTAATGTGATAAAGAATTGATAATGAACATTATGAGGCAATGCAAAATTAGCCGTATAGATAATAACGAAACCATGTGTCGCTGACGCTTGGTCAAGGTCGAATTACAGATCAAATTATTTGTGAAAACTGTACTTGAGATATCCAATCATTAGAGCAAGTGGTAATCACAAGCAGAAATCTCACGATTCCTGCGCTAAGTTCTCAGCTAATTCACATAAACAAACAGTTGATAGATCTTTTTTCGACGTGAGATGATTGAGCAATGTAATCACAGTCCCTTTGGACGGTTACCGATGCGTCCAAGTTTACTGACCGATAAATTCAATCCTAAAATTGAGCATAAATCGTGATTTTTCGTGTCCCTCGAGAACTAGCGGCCTCTAAAATAAAATAGATTTTTGGAACTAATTTTCCATTGAAGGCAAATTTCGGTAATCGATGTATGTTTACTTTATTTACCAAAAATAGATAACACCATTGATTCACGACATGATTTTGTGGATATGTTACTCACGTGCTTTCGTCACCGAAAATTAGTTCCACAAACCTGGTCAGAGAGCGCTAGTGCTCCGGAGATACGAAAAACGTTTGCATCGGGTTTTCCCTTAAAGCAAATAGTACCTGGTGGAAACGCGGATATGGGTTGAAGCCAATTCTATCTCTTCCCACAACCATTTAGTAGGTCACTGTGTAAAATATAGACATTGCTGTGCTTATCACTTTGCCAATACGCAGCTTACTACATTTCAATGTCGCTTCTCGGCGGGTCTCGTTTTGCCGCGCAGGCGTCGCTGTTGCAGCGCTACCTTCAGAACGCTCACGGATTTCTGGGACTCTACGATTCAAACGTGCTAGGGTTGCGTCCTGCGTCCTGAATTTGGACGAATTTATGCTCAATTTAACTGTGACGGTGGCCGTGGCAAATGATCGTCAAATAAACAGTTCAAAGTCGCGCAGAGGTTTGTTTTCTCACAGTGTGCCTGTGACTGGTATTTTAAAACGCTGAACAAATGACGATCGCAATTCGACCGTTACGGATTTACGCGTGAGATTAAACTTGTGAATGTTTTCGGCAATTCCGTAGGTAGAGAAATCATGTGTTAAGCTTGCTATTCACTTTTGAACGTTCCATTTTCATGTTGCCGCGATTATTTCGGGTATCAGAGGTGATATACGATCGTTAAACGACATACGCAGATATATATACGTAAGTACGTTGGACGATTGTACACTCAATGTTCAATTGTTGTTGTGCATAGTTTTTCACTATTGCTCTTGACAGATTTTGTTTGAAGTCGCTGCTGGTATGACTTGCGTGAGAATTCTGGGGTAGAAACAAAGAATATAAATCCATCAACACTGTGTAACTGTTATATTTAATTTTCAACAGTTGTGTAGGTTCTCTAGTGCTGATCGGACTCTAGGACTCCATAAGGCCAAAAGTCATCGCCGGCGAAACTTGTGTCTTCAGGTCGATTAGGAGAGCTGATTCGACTGATCCTACATTCTGGAAGCATCGAATGATCGGTAAGCCTCCCATTTAACCAATAAAAGTATTGAGACGCCACGATCTTTGCTCGTGATTTCATGTGTAATAGCATGATAAAAAATTTTCGTAGATCCTATTTCGCCGTACGGCGTTGCGAGCTTGTATTTCTCTGTTTAATTTTCTAAAATATCGATAACTCCGTTTTGGGTTTGAAGCACAGTCTTACGCTTACAGCGTGTAGGCTTTTCTATATCATGAAATTTCGAATACGATTCCTCTTCTCAAGCGGCGAATCTCACTCCTTTTCTGTAGGCAGCCCGGCATGCGAGCTTTTTAACGAATTTTTCGAATTGCTATCTTAATTGAAGGGTTAAATAATCGGACGAATTATCAAATTCGACAGTTTGATTGATAGAAGAGGTGTTGATCATGATCATGGTGTTTGCTTACAAAATTTTGTCATATCTTGATCTCAGAAATAAACTGCAGAAACGTTGATAAACAATATTGATGACCTGGTTTGAGAGAAATATTAACAAAATGTTGTGGTTTTCACCTGGTATTACAGAAATAAATGGCCGCAAGATTGAGCCAGGTTAGTGAATACGTGAGTAGAGTGAACCAAACACCAAATATTGCAGATCAGAATACAGAAGGTGAACGGGTTATCATGTTATGGACGAAAAGAATCAGGTATCCGTTCGTGATCATTCTTAATCGTACTATTACGCTACTTGTACTTTTAAACAGTTGCCGGTTCTTTAAAAATGATAGTCAAATTTAAATGCTGCGATTGATTTTGAAGATTGAATTCTAATAAAATATTGTTCTCTCTTGTTTTATTACAGAGATACATGTCATTGCAGTAGTATTACCCACGTTCAGCATTAATCATAATGAATTTGGACAAATGCTACAAGGACTGCTATGTACAACGTGTAGAGTAATCCAAAGGAGGTAAAAATCAGTATGGTTTTGAATTACGCTGTCTTCTTTAATCGTGTATGATTTTGGCATTTAAGCTAGACTAATATTGAACTCTGCTCACTTATTTTATGCATTCGTTCAATACTTGTGGTTACCTGGTAGGCATTCTGTTATTCTATTCTGCATGATTCAATTACTAGTACATCAAAAATCACTGAAATATTATGGAATAAAAACTTGTTTGACACAGATGGTCTGCAGTCACGTGAACTTTGACTTCGTGTTTATTGCATGACTAATATTCTGTTGTCTTAATTACAGTGTATAGAGTGCGTCATCTCATTATCCATACTGCGGAGATATTACGAGATCTGCTACATTTAAAGTATGGAGCAACCCGGAGAATGTAAGTATAGTTATTTCAATAATAGTTTAATTATAGTTCATAATTGAACTGGGGACTAATCTTACAAACGTACTTATAAGAAGTGATGGCCGTAGAAGCTTGCGAATTTTTTGTGTAAATGCTGTCAAACCAATCAAATTACATACGCTACAGCCCCGAAAGCAACAAGCCAGAAACAAAGTTCTTTCGCGATACTTTTCATCACTATGAAAAGAGAAGAGTTTGTTGGTCTGTCCGACAAACTTCTGCGTTGATCTCAAAAGAAGCCCAGTGCAAAATCTGAAAATGGTAAAACTTGGCAGACAAATGAAAAAGTATTGAATGAAAAATTAGAACAAAAAGAATTTCTAAAGAACAAAAAATTGTAAATTAAAAAAAAAATAAATGCGTAAACTGGGTAAAAAATTATCGTTTATATAGAAAAAGCAATGAAGACGAAAAAAGTATAGGAGACCTAAACGTGGTAACAAACCACCTCGGCGCCTACAGATAGGCAACTGAAGTTACAATTTACCATCTTACGAACGAAACCGGGCCTCTTCTCGTAGAGTGAGGTTCGTGGGTGGATTATCACGTGACCAACTACCTTATTATATACCAGTAAGCTTTATTTCAGGTAGGCGCGTTTATTCACATAATTCAGTACTGATATAATTTTGAAGACTTTTGGCCGATATTTGGTATGTAAATTTAGTGCGTACTTCTAACCAACCAAGCGTTTTAGATTTTTGATTTATAGTTTTGCTTAACATTTAGAAAATCAGCCATCATTTTTTTAGGGATATAGTAATATTAATAGTTTCGTCGAACGGTATTTGAATGAACATTGACAAGCTTCTACGGTCATTTCTTGTAGTTATAGGCACATTTGCAGGATAAGCCCGCCACCCTGAAGGTGGAACATTTGAAAACGAATTTTTGTCCATGTGTAACACGCTTTGAATAACCATAGAAGTATACAACAGTAATGACGAACTAATTTAAGGACTGAAAATCAGCAGTATACACGTTGTCACTGTTTGCTAAATTAATTCGGGTTTCCATTTATTGTTTTTTCCAGAGTTAATTAAGCAGAGACATCCGAATAACTTCTCCATTATTCGGCGACGTTGGTGAGTTTTCGTTTATTTTTACGGGTGTGTTTCCCTAGTACTCTTTTATCACGTGGCGTGGCCGTAACAATTCTTATACACATCTTTGATTTCTCAGCTGCATGAATATGATCATCGCGACTGCAACAGTTTTTGACTTTTAGTTGAATCATTATTTGCAATTGATTTTACCGTAGCTCACGTCAAGTTAGAAATTTTGCACACTGCTAAAAGTATATTGAGTATCGCCACAGGTAAACATCGCTTACTCGGCATTTTCAAGCACAAATTGTGTAGTATAATAATCTGTTTGAATTTGTTACTGCTGCCGTTCAAGCGGTGGATTGCTCTAAGGTTTAATTATGTTCGCACGATTGCTTAATCGTTGAAATTTCAAAGTCTGGCATAACTTAATGTAATGAAATTGTATGCTATGACTTGAATCAATTAGAACTTTTTTTGTCAACCGGCAAGTATCAATCAATTGCAGATTTAGCTCGCTCAGATAAATGTTGACTAACAAACAGGACATTTCTAAACCATTTTACAAAATTTTGATGTACCGATAGTCCTCCAGCATCATTAAAATACTGTATTATGCATTCGAAAAGTAACAATTAGCTATGATATCAGCTGTTGAGTCAAGTTATTTCAGTTACATTAGTTGTTAAAATCTTCCATTTCGCAGACTTTGCGAATAAGAATGCGGTTCAAGCATTGGGAGCAATCTCGTTTCCGAAAATTATCATGTGTGTCACGATGTCGTGACAGAAAATCATTATTCCCGAACGTGAGCTCGATAGCAACAGTTTGAGGCTTTCGCCAGTCTCACGAGTTGCCGCATGATGCTTATGTCGACCCAGGTCCCTGATTAAATCAATTCGTAATATAGGATTGGACATACACACAAGTCTTAGGGTGTCCATCTTGGTATCGTAGCTTGCGAAATGTAGATGTGAGAGGCATTTTATTGAAATCATCATCTGACGTTGCTTCTGAAATAGGTCCTTATAATGTTTCGAATGTCACACACTTACAAAATCATTGTGTAGCAGCTGGCTAACTATGCTAAAAAACATTTAGCTCCATACAGGCAATCAACGAAAAAGTCACTAGCGACCATGGCGCGAATGGGGAAGAACGATGTATGTTGGAAAGAATGGAAAATCGCGTAGATCGAATAACATAGGTTACTGGGTAGATAGATCGTGGTCGCTTTGGGATACGTTGCGTTGTTTATGCTTGTGCGTGTGAGTGTCTGACTTTTGAATATTTCCGTTGGCTGGTTCCATTAGGAATCTGCAAGCGAGGATAGGTAGATCGTGAGATACCGTTATGTTACTACCTTTTGTAAGTTAAAGTTTTTCAAACGATCGTAGAGATTTTCCATCTGAAACACATAAAAGACTCGGTATGTACGAGTCTGCAATACATTTGTAAGCTTGGAAATTTAATGAGGTTCATTATCAATTTTTTATCATTCTGCAACCATCTTTCAGCGGTTATTTAATTTAATTATTCAATCATAATCAATTAATAGCGATAATTCAGTTCATTGGTGTGATCTCCTGATTGAGCAAAACGCATCTTTGGATCATCCATCCTGTTCAATGGCATAAACTTTGAAGTGTTTTTTGACAGATTGTTCGATTCGCGCCTTTTTGGATTGAACGAGCACCTTGCGCGACGATTTCGCAAATAGTATGATATGAAAAAGTAAATAGCTCTTGATGTGCTGAGCCTTCAGCTCTTCAGTCAATTTTGTTACGAATACTGAAGTTTGCAAGTTTAACACGCCTTTTTCCCAACAACTTGATACTTTTTGCTTCTGAGAAAAAGCGCAGTATTCGCAAGCCGACGTTCAAACGCGCAGGAATAACAATCGCGAAGAGTATTGACGTTATGTTGAAGAATCTTATTGTAAATATTTATGAAATACGTCTGAGGTGTACAGAAATACGAGTATTTACATTCTACTGTAGCTGTTCATCTCGTTTTTTTGCTCCAGAGCAACATACCAATTTTTTCACAGCCATTAATCATTGTTTCTAATCTTTACATGGCATTGATATTATTGAGGATAAAATGGTTGTTGGAATCTCTGTGAAGATTGTCACAACCGTATCATTGTTATTGACACATTGAGTGGGGAACGTATGTTAGGCATGGGATTTAAGCGCTCGCAGGTAATATTTGCTGAACTGTGTCAAGAAGGCTAACCATGAGTTACAGCATAACTGTAGGAGTTTTTCTGGTGCTGCTAATTGTAATTAGCTACATACCTTGATAAAATTTCAAATGCTGAATTTCCTTTCAATAGAAAGTTTTGTTTGAATCTCGATTTTTATAATGCTTCGCTAATGTGACGTCACATGAATTTTTAATATCGTACCAAATTAGCAATTGGCGAGCACTTGATTAAATGCTATACCTCGTGATCGGATTTCATGACATGGCTCTACTAACATTATAAACCTGATTTAAACTGAGAAAAAAAATGTGAGCCGTCACGGGACGCCTGGCAGATGTGAAACATCGACATTATTTTGAAATAAGAAAAACATTCATGCGCTACACGCCATCAGATGATTTTGAAATACAATTTTATCAGTCTTTATTAAATTTATTCTTTAAGCAATTGTTCTAATGCATTAATTTTAATTAGAATGAAATTAAAATTAATGAAAATTAATAATCAATTTAAAAACATTGTATGCAATGAAATTTATGTGAATTTTAATCTACCAACAGAGTAGATTTTACATTTACTGGCGTTAAAACACACCAAATATACGCGTGCTTAATGCACAGATAAATGCACACTTTAATTATAAAAATATAATTAACTTACTGATGACTTGATAGTGTGTCATAGCGTGATTTTGCTTTCTTTGCAGGAGGCTGATCACTTTCACTCAGTGTGGCGAGAGAGATGGCTTAATTAGCGCCGGATCGAGTGGGAAGAGAATCGCACAGTCGATTGATTGCGCATGGCGACGCGTCGCCACACCGTACACACTACTACATATAGACTGTATATATATACCATCATATAGCGTGGCGACGCGTCGCCGCACCAGAAATCGGGATGTTTCACATCAATAAGTTTTATTGCGTTGTATAACCCAATGCTCATTTTATTTGAATTGTTTTCGTTTGTGTGGGTCATGAGTTTTACATAGTAACAGGCGAGTATCGTGATGAGGAATTTTCTGAAGTTCACGCATCGTAACCATACGAGAGGATATTGGATAATAGTTCCCGTCTACGTAGCCAGGAAACCTCCGTCAACTGGTAGCGTCACACCGTTGATCATTGAGCTCCGATCGCTGAGCAAGTAGGTTATTGCATCAACGACCTCTTCCACCTCTGTAAAAAGCGAAGAGAAAATTATTCTTTGCTACTAGAGACGACTAATAAAATAGGGTATAATTTACTTTTACTCAGCGTTGAATAACGAATGACCGGGAATATCTCTAATTATCGGTTGTTATAAGCCAAGTTCGCAAAATTTTTATTAATATCCCGACGACGGTTAAATGTGTGAGATTGTAAAATTTCGTAATGGTTATTTCGTGTATAACTACCAGCAAAACGGCCAAGCGGAATCTTGCTCTTCATGTTGGCAGCTTTCTTCGGATCGCTCCATGCTTGGCGACCCAATTCGGTCATTACAACAGTGGGATTGATTGCATTCACTCTGATGTTGTGGGGACCCAATTCCAACGACATGACTCTAGAAAATATTGACTATTCATTGTCGAAGTCTTATTTTTCTCATGCAACAAGCTAATTGGTAGTTTCATTCATTCATTTAATATATATAATAATTATTTTGATGATTAGTTTGATCGGTGTCCGGTTTGTTATTGAATATTTAAATTATAATGACTGGTAGTTATGTAACGCGCCAACGCGTGTATCGCGTGTACCGTGAGATGTATGACACGCGTTAGATAACGTTCCATCTATCTCGCGTGATAACGAAATCTGCAACAAACCTTGTAAGCTGGTCAACAGCTCCTTTAGAGCAGCAGTAAACAGTGTGATCGTGAAAAGCGGCCTGGCTAGCTTGAGATGAAATATTCACGATACTCCCGGGTTTTCCTCTTGCTATCAAATCCTTAGCTACGATTTGAGAAACGTTAATAGCAGCTTTGAAATTTATGTTAAATGACTCGTCGACGTCTTCAGCCGTTACGTCAAGAAAAGCATGTCCTCTAAACATTCCCGCACTGTTAACGAGATGATCCACAGGTGTTACACTCTGCAGAGCATCCTTCGTCGCGTTCCAATCCGTCAGGTCCACCTTGACGATCTCGATTTTAGGATCCTCCTCCGAAAGAGTATCGAAGCTCTTGTCGGGAAGCGATACGGCGATCACGTTGGCCCCGAACTTTGACAGCCTCAGGGCAACGGCTCGACCGATACCTGAAATTTGCCCGAAATATGTGAATCTGGTGGAATTCGAGCGAAAGATTTGAAAAACGGAACGTCGCAATTACGTGTCCGTCTTGAGGATTTCACAAAAATCCGAGTGTTTCTTTGTTTCGAAAAGTTACACAATGCTTCAAGCGAAAGCGAAAATGTCTGCGCTGAATTTTTTTTCATTGGCATCAAGCACAAGATTCTTACAATTTACGTAATATATTTTGCGGAGTTAGGAATTTTGAGTTTTACCCGATCCAGCTCCCGTCACCAGAATACGTTTTCCCTCGAAGGAGATGTTCATTTTACTATTAGGATTAAGATGCTGATGAAACTACCAAGATAAACTAAGATTTAGCTTTTGTCTATCACCGCGATAAGGAATCGATAAGGAGTAATCTGAGGTAACGGACAGGTACATCGTGTCGGGAGATGAGTCGCATAGCATAGCATATGTTTGCGATGTGGCACGCCAAGGTCGGCACCGCAGGCAGTAGCAAGTCACCTCCTCGTCTCGGTCGGTAACACAGTCGCAGTTGTCACCGCGTCGTGCGGAAGTGTCAAAGTCGTTATTGATGTTGACGGTGAAGGCGTAGAATGTGGTGTGAACGAACAGACTAAAAGTTGTGAATTTCATAGCGTTACGATACGATTGACCAAGGTAATTATATTATTTAAAATATGCGTACCCGGGATAATTCGGAAAACCCGACTGTTTATGGTCGAACAGTTTGCCGAGGTTATGTTACTGCGTATTGTTCTGTTTTACCGACGGTTTCATTGTCCCTAAAGTCAGGTTGTGTTCTGTTCGTATGTACATACAAGATGCGGAAGATGTCGGCAGAGGTCTTTTTTGGCAGCGGCGGGATTCTCCACAAGGCTCTCATGTTCATGATGAAATTGGGATGGAAGTCAAGATTCCGACTCCCCGTTCTCATCGTCGTTGCCTTTCTCGCCCTCGACGAAAGGGTCGAACTTGAGATACATATTGTTTAAATATTGTTACGCGGTTGCCCTAATCGTTTTTTAAAACTGAATAAACATGATTTATAGCTAATAATATACATTATGACCACAGCAACGACATTCTTATCGATGACATCGTGGCTGATTATAATGAAGAAAAATATAATAGATAATTTATATTAAGTACATTTATCATAAATTTCACCCAACGGCGTGTTGTTCTCACGTATGTCTTTACGTGCATCATTATACACCCAGTTATAGAAAAGTTGGGAAGAAAAATTCGTACATCTACCTCTGTATAAATATTCGGAGGTTTAATTTGGATTCAAATTTGAGATAGTACACACTTATCGATTGTTATCAATTGTTATGATAGTATGAATAATCTAACTCAATACCATTACTCTGTGAACTTTTTATTCCTGCACACGGCTTTGATACTGTTCAATTATGTTGTAATAATGAAAATATATACAGTAGTGAGTAGAATCTCGATTATCCGAACCTCCATTATTCAAACCACAGCTTGAACTTCAACCCATCGAGGGCCCGACATTTGGCAATGCATAAATACGTTGTTGAGAAAAAGATATCCACGGAGAACGTCCATTCGCAGTCTTACGTTACAATTAACGATATTTCAGTCAACTTTATTCGTGAAGGAAGTTAAAATTGAAGCCACGCATCATGTACGCAAAACTAATACACGCAACATAATATGCATTTGTAATATTCTTTGTCGTGCAGTATTGTTTCACGTACCATTGGTATTCCATTATACGAATCCTCGCTAGTCTGAAGTACGCCCGTTCCCAATTAATGGGATGATGAAGAACGTAATGAATTTGGATAGTGAAGGTTCTACTGTAGGTATAATAGCACATTCACGAAGCATCGTATTGTATCGTTAGCCAGAAAGATATACCTCATACGAATTTTCAATCGCTTCTATGACAATCGAATAGTCTATCGTTACCGATTACTTGTATAATTAACTTAATACATTTCCGTACTCTTCGATCGTGTTGATTGCTAGCAATAATTTAATCATTATTATGTACCTCAGTAAATATATGATATACGTTATATATGTAGTTTGATTTAAATCGGCTGGTATTTGTGATCATGACGATGAGTTGAACATCCTCGAAAAGACAGATAATTACAATTGTCGATGAAAAATATTTTACCACATGTAAGAATTTATTTTTCAAAAGCAACTTGAATATTTCCACATTTTCGTTGTCGTTTTTTGTTTTTTTTTTCTCCCTTGTCGTCGAAAGGCAAATAATACAAAAACGTTGCATATCTTTTTTCAAACGTTTTTCACACTCGAGAATTTTTGACGTGTTAGCGTGAAATCGTTGTATCTATTAAGATGCAAACTTTGCTTTCAGGCAAGTGCCAAAAGTTGAAACAATCGTTTCACCTACGTGACAAACCGAGAATAATGGTAGAATCAATCGGTCATACCGAAGTACGGCATAATCAGAAAAATAATTGCACAGTCTAGAGCGTAGCGTTTGAATTGATAGAATCCGTACAAGATCAACTCCTACGGGAAAAAGTTAATTTTCTTGACGTTTCCTCGATTCCCGTGATATCGCAAAATAATTCACGGCAAGATCGTCCCCTCTGTGAGACAATCATTGCTTGTGAGAAACCCCGTTCCATTAGGAGACCTTAGCAGGGCTTCCCATCGGGTATAAATATCATTGTCCCCATCCTTTCAGCACCAGTTATTCTCTCTTCCATCAACGAAACTGATCGGTGGGAAAAAAATTGCAAAATCATGTAAGTTTGCACCGTGCAGTGTTATCACTGCTGTACATATTACAACATCGAGCACCTGACCAGTGCTTCCGTAAAATCCGTCGCTCCTGCTGTTTGCAATTGGTATCGAAAAGACTTGAGACATTTTTTCCGTTCAAGGAACTCCGCGATTCTCTATCTTGCTATGGGGCTTGCACTTGTGTCATCGAATCTGCGTACAGCTTCCGCAGGCATCGCCGAGCTTCTCAACGGCGTCGACGACGCTGGTTTACAAGTGCCTCCGGCACACACCTCCGTGGTAGGTATATGAATCTTGACAATTCTCGAAAGTGTGGTATCATGGATTCGCAGGGTGGCTACAGACCGGGAACAGTCAGGGAATTTCGACTATGGGGAAAAGTCAGGGAAATGTCAGGTATTTTTACATTTTTTTTTTTAAATCGTTCTCAAACTTTAGCCGTGCTTCGTAAATTCAGTCAAGTTAACTTTAGGAAATGTCATTCGTTCATTTTTTTATTATTTGTATGAGACGAAGCAATAACGTGTGTTTCCTAGATTCAAATTTATATACTCAAGCTGCACAACTTTTGGAGCTTTTGGTCATAAAAGCTGTCCAACGTTACCTGAGTTTCGTGGGAAAACGTCGGGGAATTCTGAATTTTTTTACGGGAAAAGCGAGGGAATTCTATTTGAACATAATTGTCGCCACCCTGAATTTTAGCTTCATACGTACCCTAATCTTTAATGTGCATTTAATTCCACGATAATTTTACAGTCGAATTTGCTGAGGGAGAGTTTGGAGGACAACAGCGTCGGTAATTCTTGTCAAGTCGAATATCAAGTGGTGAGTATAAGTGAAGGCACTCGACACGCGTTATTTGTGCGTTGGTGTGCGTTGCAAATTGCGCTGCACCGCATGCGGTACGTAGATGAGGAAAGAAAGAGGTTCGATAAGTGTAATTTATGACCGCAAGACGTGCGAGCAGCTACTACCCGTGAAATATAAATCGAAACTTGGCTCGGAAGTTTTTCGACGTTTTTCTTTTCATGTTACAGACTAAGCGTGCCGTAGGTCGCTGCGTTAAGTTGGGCCGCGACATTCGAGCCTGCGTTTCCGGTACATATCTGGACCCCTTTCATCCGGAATGTATGTAATTAGCAACACGCACGTCGAAGCGTAAGTTGAAGCAGAAGACCTTTGGCACGTACTGCAAGAACCCCTGAGATCTCATGTTTACTTATCACTGATTAATTCAAGATTTATTATCATTATAAATCGTTTGTTTCTAAAAGGGTATGTGATAAATATTCTAGCGAATTTTTGTCATCTCCATTTATCCTCCGGAATTTGTATTTTCTTATGCTTGAATTAATCGTTAGTTTGTATAATTCTGACATGTATATACTTTCATTTAAATAACACACAAAAAATTTTACCAATAAAGAACATACTCAAATCCTTGCTATAAATCACCGATCGTCAACCTTCGTCACGCTCACTTGTAGAATTAAGAGAATAAAGAAAAAAAAACATCAGCTCTCGAACGGAATATATTTGACTCGTTATATGTTGAATTTAATTACCGCTCCCCTTCGGGCGACCGGCTTACTGTTTTCAAGAACCGATCTGATGCAAAAATAAGCACAAGAAGTAAGGGGAAAAAATAGCCTGACTTACCGCGCGTTTGATGAATAAAAATTTCATTTCGACGTGTCCCGCGGCGAAAAACCCACAAGTACTTTGAATCTTGAGATCAACTTTACGGCCGCCTTAGCTTGTCGTGATTTTTCTACGTTACGAGATTTAATTTATGTCTACCACCGAGCCTCGGAGCGAGCTGGCAAGCTCCTAGAATTGGACCTGCAACCCATGGTGACGCGTCGACTGGAGGGGATCGTATATAGGCGACGATGCCAGGTGCTCACCTTATCAGAACCCATAGTATCGTCGTCATGAAACTGCGGATGCTGTTACACGGCATCTCGACGCTTATCAGCGTCGTTATTATTTCCGCAAGACAAACCCACTCCAACAATGCAAGTGACCACAAGCTGGGTAAGCATTATAGTCAGTCATCACCGTCGTTTATCGTTATCGAATTCTCGATCCTACATAGTGATCCAATTGCGCAATTGATCGGACTTTTTCAGGACAAAGAATCCTGGCGCTTTACAGGGTAGTCGATTTCATGGCGCAGAGACCTCGTCAGATGAACGTCGACGCGATTTTCGGACTCACCATAGTTGAAGGCATGTAGATACGTACTCATTAAGGGAGTAGCACTCGCCAGTCAGTATTTTACCTTGAATGTGAATAAATTTTCCTTCACAGCCCACGTTGCAAGCACCCTGAACCACGTGAAACTGACGATTTTTCACCCTCGTTTTCGAGACGTCCTCATCGACATCCTGGAACTCTGCCGGCGCGCTCGTCGACAAGCCGCAACAGTAGTTTTAACGAAGACTAAGGAAACCGCGATATGTAAGCTGTATGTGCGTTAATGATAGATGAAAGTTAAAAAATAACGGAAGGTTTTGAGAAAACTCTGGAAAGAGGCAAAAGTGAGTTGATACCCACACGGAAAAAAACCCCAACTTGGGTGTAAATTCGTAATCCTAACTTTTTTTCTCATGGGAAATTAGCATTATCTATGAGTTGGGGGTACGAATTTACACCCAAGTTGGGGTTTTTTTCCGTGAGGGTAAAGCTGAGCAAACCTTCTGATATTTTCGTCCTTCGTCTCAGTGAACCAAGTACTGAATCAGCCGGAGATTTGGCAACGGCCTGTTGCATGGAGCGTCGGGTTATTGGGCCCCAGACCTCCACCGAGTGAGAACAACACGGAATCTTCCGTTCTGGAGTGTTTCTACAAGGGGACGCCGAACGAGACCGAAAGCGATCGGTGTCTCTCTCAGCTTGCTCAAGACTACAGGAGGCCCCTTTGTCAGGTGTCGGAGCCCTGCGCCGAAATGTTGACAAGAAATGACGGGCCCAGAGGGTATCCGCTTGCGCACAGGCTGCTGTACGTCGTGACAGCTGTCGCCGTGAGTTTATCTTTGATTGAAATCAGTGCAGGATTAGCAGTTTGGGATACTGATCTCTGGGGCCCGGATAAGTCTGTATTAAAAATAACAAAATATGTACGTATACTTACTATAGACTTGAAAAACTAAAATATGGAAAATAGAAACCGCATTTTCTGGCTCCAAACGTCATACTTTATGTAAGAAACCAAGTAAGGAATGAAAATCATTTAACTCTAATGGGTGACTCTGGGTGAATTTCACCCCAAACATTACACACGTTGCCTCAACTTTGCCGATGTTTTACAATATTTAAACAATAAACTTTGGTTAAGAAAATTGAGGGAGCTTTTTCTGCGATCATTAAACAATACCTAGGTATATTTTTTCGATTTTTAGAACTCATTGTTGAAACAGAATATCGATTTTCAGCCTGTGTGACCTATATGCGATTCTATTGAAGTGTGACGTATTAGGGTTTGATAAAAAATATGAAAAAAAACTGATCTTATTTTGCTTTCGCTCTTTCAGCTAAGATGCATGGAGCGCGACTCCACTCCGTTCGACAAACTTATACCTGCCTACTGCACGGCTATGTTACAGGATGCAGTCGATATGGAAGATACTAACTTTCCAGCAATGTCAAGAGACATGGTCTGCGAGCAAGGTGAGCGCTTCGTATCTTTGTGTCTAATGATCGAACAAAGCGTTCCTCTCTATGAAAATCGATTTGCCATATAATTATCGGCGTACGAGGTGGCCACACACCCAGAAGACCTGGAATTCTGAGGGGATTTTTAATTTGGTCATGAAAAAAACTGGAAACATCAATTTTCTATCATGTGAATTAGAAATAATTTTTTGAGGTACCAACGATTTAGGTTTTAGTAACTTACTAGAACTGGGAAAATGTCAAGGAAAGCCAGGTTTTAGGTTTTGGAAAACCTGGAAACGTCATGGAATTATTTCCCCGAAAATGTGTGGCCACCCTGGCGTACCTGAGCTCCAAGGTAAGTATTTCATGGAAGAAATATGAATTTTGAAATCCTCCTTCTCGTTTTTCACTTCAAATCTGGATGCAGTCATTCTCTGCGGAATGGCAGGCTATATGGAGTTTGCCAATGACCATTACGCGGCGTTGATACTGAGCTGGCCGAACGATGCGGGTTGTTTCACAAGTTTAGGGTGAGTTCAGCGCTGTTCAGACCTTGACGTAGGTATTTACTTTGATAATCAAACCCGTAGATTTGGAGAGGAAATATTTCGAAAAAGATTCAAGCGGGAAAGTGAAAGGATGGACTACGGTTGTGACAACCACGCGACGGCGTTGGCCGCAGCAAGTTTGTCTCTGCTGATCCGTCAGTTCGTTGAGACTTCAAATTTGACTGTGTAGTCAGTGGGTAAAAAAGTTTGAACCGAATTTTTGTATCTAAGAGCCGGTCGTCTCTGGTGAAACGTTGAATATCGACGAAGTTTGACACGAGGTAATAAAAATGACACAATAATTTATTCAATTAAATAATAAAAATGTTAGAAAACAGTATAATAATATTATGTGTATAATAAATTCATGTTCATTCATTCGATGCTTGTGCGGTCTGAATCGATGATAAGTGAGTGTATAAAATGTGCGATATCGGTATAGGTTTAACGTGTAACAATGACATGGGGAAAATGAACTTAAAAAAATTTAGAACGAAACTTGATGAAAATAAAAAAAAAAAAAATTCTTCGCAGCTCGCACACTTTTACCTGAGTATTTATATTATACACCAGCAAAATATCCTTACTTTGGTTACACTGAGTATAAGTGTTGGACACATTTATACTTAATAGTGCAGAATTGCATTGGGACGAGAGTGAATGAATCGGACGATGTATGTACCTATATTTTGTCATGTGTGATGCTTTGGTGAAATTTTTTGGAAGTAAAACAATTGTTCAAATAATGACTATTTTACAATTTGAACGAGATTCCTTTGCTCCCCAACGATTTCTTCGATCGTTCGCTGTCCGTGTATGCAGTCCTATGCCTTGCGGTAATTGTACGGCCTTCCATACGGCCCGATTCTCACATTGGCCTTCTCGAAACGCAATTGTTGGAAGAAACTGTATACCACCAGCCACATGTAGACGTAAACAACTGCAACGGCGACACAGTGTTTTATTATTAGATGTAAAAATCTTATAACCAGAGGAATTTCACCAGCTTTTAACGACAATCGTCGAGTTCTCGGCAACAACGGACTTCTTTTGAGTCTTTCGAAGATTTATCAATTGTTGAACGTTTACTCACCAACGGATATCAGACCGAATACTATCCAAAGAGAACCGTTGAGTACGTCGTCGTTCATAAAGAGCATCACCGACGTATATATTACGCTGATCAAAAGCGACACGGCCAGCATAATACCCAACACGACCCAGGGCAGCATCAAAAACGTATTTCGCTGTAATTGTAAAAATTGGTGAGGTTAACGTTGGGGTTTGGCCTGCTTGAAAAATGTATGAGGAAACCGATGTTGCAGGTAATAGAATAACTTCGCGGAGCGATACTTTGTCGCGCTATTTGATTGCACGTCGAGTGAATTCGATTTTCGAAGCTACCTCTATAGAATATTCTTTCATAAAGATCGTTATTTTTCCATCAATTTCCTCGTTTCTCCAAAAAATAAAAAGTCGTCGTTTAGATAAGCTATTTTAATGTTCATCCTCTTTCATTTAATACGCAAAAAACTAGAATGGCATCAATAGATGGATATAAATCACAAGGTGTTCCGAAAAAATGCAGATCCCGTCGGTGAAAATTCTTCCTAACGTATACTTTGCACAGAGAGCTTTACTGGAGTAAAAATTTCACCAGGACCGATCGACGATGTGAAAAATTGATGCGGATAAATAAGCAAGTTTCGATGAACGCCAAGGGTAAATTTATTACGACAATAATTAGTCAAGTTGACGGTATTTAGGAAGAATAATGTGTGCTTGTGTAAAGAGTTGTTACGCTCGGCGATCGTTTTCCGCGGTGGGTTAGACTGACATATTTAATCACGGTAAATCGAGCGGTTAACGAAGCGTCAAATCACGTTGTACAATTGTGGGTATCGTGTGCGAGAAAAAAAAATCCTACAACAGGTTAAGTCATCTTGCGATTATATTCGGTTATTATACTGAGAGCCACGCTGAGAAAAAGTTGCGGTTGGATAAACAAACGTGCAGCACACGAGCTCTATTTAAAAAGTACTATTCATTTTGCGGTTGGTTCTTTAAATGATCAAGTTTAACCGAGCGAACGTCACTCGCTTCTCGAAGTTAAAAATACAGTTATAGAGTCTGCAGCAAACTTTTCGATAAGATTATATTCTCTTCGTGAGAATTTTAAGATTCTTGCTTTAATACACGTTGAAATTCTTATTAGTTACGTCATTCTTTGATGCTGTCAACGACCATCCACATCCAGGGTCGCTGCCAAGCCCTCAAATATCTTACCTTGCACACTCCGATGATCAGCAGCGTTGAGATCAGGATCGTCATGCACAAATTTATCGCCAATATGATTTTGACTACCGACTGCGGCAGAAAGTCAATCACGATAGTTTTCCACTCGACTTCCGTTGTCAGCATGATTATTATGGCGATCACAGCAAGGATCTGTGGCAGAAAATCGTAGGTATTATGATTTTTCATCTTCATCACAATCCTAGACGTGATCGAAACGAAAATAAAATTATCTAGTTTCACTCACTATTCCACATATTCCGCTTATTATGGTCCCAGTCCTTAGGGAGCAGCACCGGCAGCACGTTGTGAGCTGCATCCTGGAGGAGGTTTAAAGCTCGTATGTTACTCTGGCGAATTGCGTCGCGTATATTTGTACACAAACTGGGTTAAAATAATATCGCGACCACGTGACGCAGTACAATTACGTCTCCATATATACACTTAACGACATAACAGGCATGTCATACGTATATTTCTGCAAACAATACACATCGCGATGTCATGTCTGGATTGGTATAGACTTTAGCGCTGACACAAGTTATAAAGAATGCGTTTAAAATACCGCGGTCGACTCGACTCGTCGATTCGCTCCCTTGCTTTCTCACTCTGCCTAGAATCGTGCGTCAGAAAACCGCGGTTCTTCTTTTTATTCCCCTTCCCCCTTATTCCCTTGCACTTTTCATACTTCTCCAAATCTTTATCAACCCCAAAATGACCGCGAGTGTCGTATCAACCTTGGCAGGGTTTCACGCTCGCTCGGCCAGTGGATATATATTTCTAGGCCAACTTTGTACTCCACGGGAATTGTGTGTCAGACTTTGAAATAGCACGATGCATCACGACGAAGCGCTGCTAACGATTTTAATTAAGCCGGCGCTAATCGTTCGGTCGAATTCATTCTCCGGGTTTGCGTACCAAACAGCGAAGTTAGTAATATGGGTGGATTAATATTCACGTCTATTCGTGAATGATCGGTGAAAATAGGTCGCCTAGAATGACCTTCGCTATTTTCGACCTCTCGCAGCAGGCCGCCTGATCGGCCCATTGGCGACCTTTCTTTTCGCCTGGTATAGACAATGCTGGCGTTTCCGGGCCAGATGCGAAAGGGCCGACGCGTTTCAATGTTTGTGTAATCAGCCGCAAAGCCGTCTATCAAATGCCGCGTTGAACCTTTCAACTTTTGTACAATTATTGCTTCTGCACCTCGATCATCGTGCGTTGCAGCCGCGGGGCAAGTGGAACGGAAATATTAAGCGTTGCAGCACCGGCCCGTGGTGGTTATCGTGTTTCAATTATACAACGGAGCAGGAATTCCCGCTTCTTTTTAAAACAAACCCGGTTCACGGCATACGTACACCCTGCAAGTGTGTTATTATATGTATACGTAACGCAGTTGAGTTTCGTCATCTTTGCATATTCTGCACCGAAGTGTATACAAATAATTGGTGGGAAATTATGAGAGTTTTGTTAAAACAAACGAAACGTGAAGCTTGAGAAATTTGAAAACAACGATTTACCGTTGTTGAAAAGTGGTGAAATTTGAAAGATTACGAAACGATGACTTGTTAAGTGCAGCTGAAGCTTGTCGAGCTGAATTTCTTTGGAACACTTTACTTGAAGCACCCCAGAAGAGAAAGTCTGAACTTGTTGACAGCTCAGTATTTGTACTGAAAACTCACGCGATTTTCAACAGTTTTCTACGCTTACGGTGTATTATTTTATTTCAATAAAATCCAATTCGATTTACTCGAGTTGCGTGTGTTGAACGTCCGTTTCGTAATTTCCTTGTTTCGACACATTTCCGACTTACAGACAGTCACCGAACGTACATCCGGATTCGTCCTGAGGAAACACGCGGTGAATTCCAGTTTTGATGACGAATTGATTGATCAACGAGGTTAAAGTTCGATCCGGTAAATCGGAACATTCTTTGCTTCGAAATTGTATTACGATCTTTTAGGTGCCGTAAGTGAAAAGATTGTTGGAGTATAACTTGTTACTGCAATTATATATTTTTTTAAACTATGGAACATAGAAATATTTTGTCTTTATAACGTTTCGCTCGATGGTCAAAGTTGCGGTATAATGTAAATATACCGCAATTTATAAAATGTCGTATTCTTTACTGCACAACTCGTTCGGCCGTTTACTACATTCTTACATGCATATTTATTTGTTCGTTGTAAAAATTTTGCACATCAGTGGAGTCAAATACGTTCATCTCTCTCAAATTGATTTGATAACAGGTGACGATGAGCAGCTCGAGCATGTATGACGGATTGCGTGTCATAGTTCGAATTAGGAAATATCTTTTGCCAATACCCGCGTAATCTGGGAATTTCTCAGCAACGTTGAACAGGCTCAATAACTTCGGGAAAGAAAGGAAACTGGCTCTCAGGGACGATTCGTGGTGGAGAGAACTGGTGTCACCGGTGTACATGACCGTGAACAACAAGTCGATATCGAGGCCTGATGACGCTCCTCATAAGGAAAGACTCACGGGCCTTGTTTGCCTCGTACATACGCATAGCGAAAAAGGTCAAGTGACCAAGAGCTGACAAAACTTGGGCAGACAAATGGCGTTTCAGACTCTTCAAGACTCGAAATATAAGGGCGCGTGAAATTTAGGGATAATCGTAAATCATCCGAATATTGCCGCATAAAATAAGAAGCTTTTATTTATAGAAGGTGAGTAACCACATGGCAATCATATGCGGTTAAAAATAATCTGAAACCACTTGACCGGTGCAGAGATCGAGTGCATGGCGAAAGCACACTAGGTACTCGAAATTTTTGACCGTCAAGTGCAAGCTGCTGCTGGTGTTCGAGACGCGTAGATGCAGGCGGTCTTCTTACTGTGAAACCGATGTAAAATTTTACTGGATCCAGGAGGTATCTCACGGTCCGCTTGTTTTGTGGATGATAATAAGGATTGGGCCGTTCTCACGAAACTTTCGCAGCGTTATATGAGTCAAAAGCAGCGCGGTGGACCGCCATGGTTACTTAATTCACCGTTTTTTTTTTTTGTTTTTATCATGCTATTGGCGCGTCGACGAGAGAATTTCCGCGCATAATGCGCCAAGACAATTAAGTATTGAAAACCGTGCTTGAAAGGCGTGGACAGCCGTCCGGTGGACCGCGATACCTTTTTTGATAAAAAATCCTGGGAGTTGGCTCTGGCCTGATAGCAACTCCCAGGTACGGAAAGGAAGTTACGTCAAGCCGCGTCGAACCGCGTCGAAGCATCTTTGATGCCATTTTGCACCGATCGAATCTCCGATAAGAAATCGAACGTCTGTCTACATAGAAGCCCTGTGATCGAACGATGGCGGCCTCAAAGAGAAGACGTAAAAAAAGAGACAGAGAAAACAACCGCCTTTTCAACATATCGCGAATCACAGTCCGTCCGTTGGGTAAAAAACTTCCCGATAACAGAATCAGCACGAAGGGTATACTCACGTGTGTCTCTAATTCGTTCCTTTTGTACAAAAGTTGTTTCATGTACTGCTTAATTAATGGTCACTGCTGTCGCGCGATTACTTCCCATGTACGCAAAGCGTTGACAAACAAGAAAAAAAAAACCATAGAACGGATCCCGATTTAAAATTGCGCGCAGATCGTTCGCTGTAGTCCGATCCGAAGAGAGGATGGCAAGAAACTGTGCCAAGACCACGACTCCGCGCCAAATGCGTGACTGTGACCAACACCACCTTGGTCTCGGTAGCGTTACACCGACCGTGTGGAAACCTATACGCTACGTGGGCACCCGGGCAACCTACATCACCGTGTGCCACTCCATCCATCGGCATCTCGGAGTGTGTGCGTTACGTTCATTGCCACGAAAGATGGACCCACACACCGGACTAACGCAGACTCCGTTTCAACGTTGCGCATATGGGCGGGTACCAGTTCACAGGTGCATTACGTCACCTTTGCGATTAGCGAGGAACTGCGTATGTTCACAACACTATTCGAGGAAGATCGCCAGCTGTAAGATTCCGGAGAATATCATGGAGAGGCCGAGTACGCAGATATGTACATACTTAGAGACGAGTTAGACGAAGGTCAAGGGACTGTCATCATTTGCACTGGAATACCAAGTATGGATAGGTACGTACGCGTACGGTAGGTTGGTTCGTTTTTTAAATTTTTTCAAGGTGTCTCTCGAGAAAATTTGTGACAAATACTTTTAAAATTATTTTCGTAAATACCGGATGACGTTGGAAAATATTTAGAGGTCGCTACCGATTATTGTAATATTTTTTATTTATTTTTATGTGTACACTTTACGGACTTACACATGTGTACGTATATATTAGTTTATTTTTTCGTATCGTGGTCCCGTTAATCATTGTTCATAAAAATTAGTGCTAAAAACGAAATAGGAACATTAAGGTGATGCGATACTCCTATTTTGGTAACAAAAACTGTTATCCTAATTTCTCCGAGACGGTAATCTCTCGGATAAAAGACGAGAACAGCCAACTGCGGAATTGTTAGGCGCGGTTTGGTGTTTATTGGTGAACGATTAATTGGATTCTGTTAGCACAAGTTTTTCATGCCATCTTACGAGGGCTTGAAAAGAAAGGAATGTTAGAGAGTGCGCGTATTTTTTATTCCAAGCTCGTAATTTACTTCAACTTACGCGATTACGGCACGGGAGGTGATGAGATAATATATCTGACCTCCCACACACCGAACCCGCGACCCAATCAGCCTTGCTTTACGCAATGAAAATATGTTTATAAGCTTCTGTATAAACACCCAAGCTCGTACGTGCACCGTCATCACATACATGTACTCAAGTCTTTCGCAGTGTATGACATGTGCTCCGTTTGCTTATTATCCGTTATCGCAACTGAACTCGTTACTAAACTTATCCAAGTGCAAGGTCAGTAGGTTTTGATTGTCGTATCCGCATCGCCGATGCAAAGTAAATAATAATGGTTATTTTACGCATCTGGTACGGTTATTATACTCGTAAAATCGAGCATTTATTACACGACGTAGTTTATCGGTGAATTTTTTGTATTAAGCGAGCGATGCTTAGCTTGAAGATGTGTTGGCAGGTATCCGCTATGTGCATGATTAACCGGGTGTAGGCTCTGATGTAACACGCGACGCTTGGCCTTTCTCGTCAATTTACGTTAAAACAAAGTGCACGAGCGTCGCTCCGATCGTTCTCTAATAAACAGCGACTATGATATCAGTTACCTATCCAATAACGAAGTTTGCAGGGTCAGGCGCACCTTTGCGCTAAAAGGGCGGTCTATCGATCGATTCGTCGACAAAGTGTGGTTCACCTGCAGGCAGACGTGGACGCTTTATTAAGTAAACCAGCTGTCTGCACGGGTGATATTGAGATTTCTGGGTCGGCAAAGATGTATTAGAAATGTCGATCGGGTCAATACCAGCGTCTTATCTCATCCAGCGACTGGTTTTCCTCATTTGCCAAATGGACGTGATGTAGATTCGAGGAAAAGGGTGAAATTCGTTTGGAATACTGTTTGGTAAAGAGAGATTTAAGATTAAAGATTTATTACGTGATTCGGGCGTTTATTATCAATAATGTAGTTATTAGTTTCCGTAGCGTGTCTAATAATCTTACGTGATAAGGAAATTCATTACACGCGCACTAAACTTTCTACTATACAAGCTCGTTCGGTCCTTTTGTTCTCTTCGTAATACACCTGATGTGAATAATTACGTAACAGTGTCTACTCGCAAGGCTATGCACCATTATCCTACCGTGTCATAAACCTAATCGCGATATTTATGCGCAGTTACACACTGTTGCCGTCACAGAACGTGGACACGAGACATATCGATACCTCTCGGAATACGAGAACAGGTTCCGTGACTCTGAATTACACTCGGTATACCACGAAAATCGAACATGCGGGAAAGCAGCTCTGATATTATCTACTGGACAGTGTTGACGCTTTTGTAATTTACCCGGTGGCTTAAGCTTCTCGAGACACTATGTCAACATGCTGAATATGAAGTAATCAACTATCACGACTTTAATTGCCACTGAGAAACGGGTTGTCTCTCAGAAAAAGGAAACTGATTGTAATAAACGAGTCCGAAATTATTCATCTTATAGGTACTTAATCCATGGGCTATTAAGCGTTGTCAGTAAAATGCATCAGTAGAGGTCCGCGTGAAATAAGAATTGTACTTTGGATAACCGGTAAAGACTGCAAATGGAATCGAGCATCAGCGCATCGTGCCCTTCTCTTGTTTGATGGAAAAATCGACGTGTAGGTAACTCGTAGCAACGAAGAGTCTGCAGTCAGTTTGGGCTTCAAAATTATTGACGTGCGTAAACGCCATGTGATCGAGAATCCTTGAACCTCGTTGAGGCTAGTCCAGGCTATAAATTTTCTCGAGTCCGTTTGATGATGATCAGTAGAACCGATGCCGCAGGCAACCTGGGCGCGCGGAGGTCGCTTAGGATCTTCCACAATCGCGGTGGAACGGGATATACATGCCTAGACGTACACTCAGACAGCTTGTTGGAATATCACCGCATACCGAATTGCTAATCATGGCTTTACTCGGCACGGTAACTTACCTCTTTGTCGAGTCAGTCATCAATTAACCAGTCTACTATGATAATGATCCTGCGGTTATCCATTCGTGGAATACCACGAGAAATGCTTCGCTCTTTATATTCTAGGTCAGAAATGCGATGAATTGGTTTTCGTTCACCTGGGATGGTAACGTTCAGGCGATATGGAACTTACCCGGTCCAGAGCCATCTTTTACAGCGAAGTACCATATTGACTACTGGCTCAAGACAAGTTAGTCCAATTGACCTATGCTATTTGCACAGCTAATTGATAATCAAGCATGAGCCTAATAGCTTGAGGAGGTCAATTGTGCAGGACCGTTTCAATTATCCTAATAGGTTGGGGGCTGTTTGGCCTGTCACAATGAACAGAGAGAAAGGTCATTCATTGTTGATACAGATCCAGATGCTATCAATGATGCTACGCAGGCTTGGAAGGTTTCATAGTTCCAACTAACGTGGATTGCTCCGTCAAACCAATAAATCAATATCTTTCTGTGTCATTGGCACGCGATTTTATTTCATCACTCTCATTGAATAGTAACAACCTGTTGTAATTGAATTTAACACGGTGTCACGCTTGACTTCTGATCCATTAGTTTGCTATCTAATTTAGAAGAATCAAGCTAGTTTCTTTTTCAATTGATTAAAGCGGGCTTGCAAACTGCAAATAAGTAAAAAACAGCATTCTATCTATGCTGAGGTTGTGGTAGTGCAGTGTCTATACAAGTAGACCAACTCTGCGAATATTAAAAAGATAACCGTCAAAGTCTACGCTGCCGTGAAAGTGCGAATCTGATATCAGACCGGTGGCATCGCTTGGGTTCTGTCTGTGACAGTTGATACGCGTTACGCTTGTAAATAGAACAAAAGGCCGGCCTGACTTGGATCAGGTCTAGATAACACTTTATTCTGAACCTTAGGGGGGTATCATGTAATATACTCTTGAAATCTTGCCAAACATCTCGTCATCATTTACAATATCCAATGAGCGTCACCGGTATTACGAAGCTGTAGTTGAGCTAGTACGATCAATATTCTTATCATACCGCAATAATAATCAGTGTAATTTCGCCGTTGCAGTAGTTTCGTGTGTCGTCTTGTTTCGAAACTATACAACCCACCTTCACCTCATCTTCTACGTCGTCATGCTGTACCCAGTATTCACTGGAAATCGACATCGCCTAATGTTGCCTTGGCTGTACCTCCAGATGATGAAGAACATCGTTGCGGATATAATTTGTACAATTGCTGGTCTGTTGCTTTGTTGGATATTGCACTCGTGCGGGTTATTGGCTGTGGAGTTTCTCATTGTTCGAATAATATCGATGAGTGAGTGAATCCTACCTCTTATTTTAAAATCGTGAATACAGTAAACCGCTCGATCCTAAAGAATCTTGGACTGCTGAGATTATAACTTGTGATCAGTTCCTCCTTTTATTCACCGTATATTTTCCCATCGGCAGTGCCTTCAATATACTTATGGCGTCGGCTGAGATCTTACTACTTTGATCTTCACTACGCTGAGTTAGATGGTGTATCTGTTTTCCCAATGATCAAGCCGGGTCGGAGTCTGACCTTAGCGCAACGTCGCAGGGCTTCGAAGTCTTTGGACGGTAAAATACCAAGAACACCAGATCCTGACAACGCGTCAGGAATGAATTACAGTTGTCTGACTTACAACGAATTCTTTGGTCCGAAGGACTGGGAGATACCTTCCGATCATAAGATCTCAAAGTCTCTGACTACTTTGTTGAGCATAGAAAGTCAGGACTCTGACGACGTTGAAGATGACTCGCGCTTACGTATCATCGACGATGCAAACCTTACACCAGCCGAAAAAACCAGGAAGATCCTCGGGCTCACCTACGAAGAAGTTGAGGCCACTACTGTCAAGCTTCACAAAAAACCATCAACTGATATCAATGCGGTTGAAACGAAGCCGTCAACGTTGTCTGTGACAAAGGAAGCCGTTGAACCACGCACCGTAGCAACGCAAATTGAGCATTCATTTTCTAGATCGAAAGACGAATTAGCTCAAAGTTCGAGGAGATGTATCTGCTGTGAAAAAACGATTTGTTCTAAAGAAAATGATCGAGATTCCAACAGTTCTACATCTGATGCTGGATCGATGCACCAAATAGTAATCGTGGCGTCAGGAATTGCTGGGGAATCAGTCGATATTAAGAGAGAACGGCCGAGTAGAGGGAAATCGTTTGATTGCTGCAGTCAGAATCGTCACGATGAAAGAAAATCGCATGAAAAGGAAGACGATAGCAATGACCTGGACGAAAGTAATTCGGGAAATGCAAAGGCTGCAGAAATTCTTGCGCGATATCAATTGGAATCAAATACAGTATCAACGGCATTTAGTTACCACACTCATGATTCATGTCTTCCTACATCCTGCTTCCAGGCCATTGTACACAGAGATGGTATCGTCTGGGAGAATCTAAAAGAGATAAACTTTGTTTCCGTAATAAAAAGGATGCTCTATGACGAATTTAAACCATTTAAACTGCAGAGGATTTACGTTGAAGGTAAAAAATCGAGGGAAAACGCTGAGCAGACTCTGAACAATATTTTGAAAGAAATTGACTGGAGACTTCGATGGAGTTGTGAACACAACAAGGATAAAGTCAATCGGCAAAGTGATCATCGCTGCGAAACAATAATCTCCGAGCGTGAAGATGGCTCTCGAATTATTGACAAGTTTTCTCATTCCTCTGCGGCGGGGAAACATGCATTTTCAGCACAGAGTTCAGTCAGCTTTGGGATCAACGCTGATATTCTAGCTCTAAATGTGAGTCACGTTTTCGAAAAGATGCCCATCTCAGGTATTGAAAGCTTTGACTCTACAACCATTTCAAAAAAGGAGTCACCGATTCCATCTCATCAAGATGTCTCCGCTGACTCATACTTAATATCAAGCTTTCCGAGACATTCTAACATGTTTCACAATCCAACAACAGAGCTTGAAGAAAACTTAGAAGAAGAAATCATAAAATCGGCCACTCTGCCGCAGGGTCATCATGATCATAAACCACCAGCTATTTCGAGAATGTCTCTCAAGATTCAGTGGGAAAACTCAGATGAAAAAGTCTACAGTTTGTCATTGCTGGGAGATGAGAGTGTCTCTTCTGGTCCAACGAACCCGACGAAATTCAACGAAAAATTTCCTTGCTCTTCGAAAATTTCACCTACAATGACAAAAAAAAAGTCCGAATCACGGATAAATCGTTTGCCCGAATTTAACAAGCCAAGTGTTGCAGTTCACTCAATTTCGGATTCACAAAAATTAATACAAATTGATAAAAGCATTGTTCTTTCTGCTCCAGAGAATGAATCCGTGGCTGGTGAAAAATCTTCTCAAAAGGGCAGCCGTTGTAGAGACTGGATGGATACGCGATCCCCGCCCAGTTCATTGGGGTCTAGTAAAATTCGAAAATCTTCCAGAGAGTGGGAAGTGAAAGCTATCGAAGCACTCAAAGCTTACAACGAAAAAACCATCGTCAAATATAAGAGAGAAATGGATGCTCGTAAGCAGCATGAAAGACCCAAAATTGGACATCGACAAGATGATTCCCACGATTCACGGACTGGTTTACTGTTTTCGAAGCAGCCAACGGCGATTTCTTGTTCAGATCGAGATGATGCAGAACCTTCAGTTTCACCCACTGCTACTCGTCGGAGTCACGCCAACCAAATCCTGTACGTCCCTTCGGTACCTGAAATTGAAACTCCCGAGAAGGAATTGATGTGGAAAATTGATAATGCTTATGCAAGGTTCACGCGGTCGAAACCAATCGATCCCTCTTCTCTGCACAGAAAGTGCGCGACGAAAGAGTTCGTCGAAATGTACAGCGGTAGTGGACGACTGAAGTCAGAGTCGCAGAAGGTTAAAATTCAGGATAAAGCAGCGAGGAAGCAGCATTCGAAGTACAGTAAATCTGACAGAGGAGGAAATGAGTCTGATGTCAGTTCAAAATCGTGCAGAAGAATCGAGGGCTCACAAAAAGGACGGGATTTGGATAGAACTACCGCAAAAGCAAACTTCAGAGCTCAAGAGATCGAAGTTTATTTTTTTGAACGACACATCGATGACAAACCTACGACTAGTAAAGACGTGTCAATTACAACGATAAAGACGTTCTTCCCAAAACGAGGCACTGATACCTCTACTACTGGGTCTTCGGAGATTTCGATACCCGATGAATCTCGGTCACCGATGGTCGACGTTTCGACAACCCCTGAAGAAATCCCACGTCGAATTGAGGACGAGTACTACGTACAGTTGGGGGAGAGAAACATACCGGAGAACGTTAGAGAAGCCATAAAGAATATCGACTGGTCATGCGGGTGGTTAAATAACAACGAAATCTCTCAACGAGAACGAAACGAGTTGAACGACACGATCGTGATAAGGGATCGTAGTTTAGAACAGCAAGATATCGTGTATGAGACTACAGAAAAAATGCTACAGAGTGCTTTCGCCCATAGCGAAAGCTCTGAGAGAGGATTTCATCTGGGCGAAAGAACAAATGAATTTTATCCAATATTCAATAACGTTAATCTCACTATGGGGGAAATTGTGAAAGCAGCAGCGTTGAGGGGGTATAGAGACGAATTCATCAGTCAACCAGCAACAGAAATCGAGATACCGGAAATCCCTGATGTAGATCTTTATAATCTGGTCGATCCGCTCTGCCCACTGGAGCGGAGATCATCTTCCAGACAATTTTTGGGGTTTAATTTATCAGCCGATCTTGGGATGCACGCAGTTCATGAGGAACAGACATCCTCGTTGAGCATATTCAAGGGCTTACCGACACCTAAAACGTTGCCGACTTTTTCAAAGCGACACGATTCGGAACGACGCATAGGATCTACACCGAGAAGAAGTCGCGAACGAGTAGGATTGGCTCTGAGGGATATCATCCATCAATCTCCTGACACAATCCAGGGAACCTCGTTCAGACTCAGGTCGTTTGATGTCAACGGGGAATCACCGTTTCAGGTTGACGTTACGTCTTGCCAACGTATTCTGAACCACTTCAATTCTGGGGGGAAAGAAATGCAGAACGTAATAGTGAAGATTTTTGACCAACTTCCTAACTCTAAAATGTTTACTCGCAGTGAGAATCCAAATTTGCAGATTCGTGATAACCTCGATGAGGATCTATTCGGGAATTTGCGGGGCTCAGAATTTATAACAGTTTTACAAATGATCACCAATTTACAGTTAATCAAAAATATTGCTGGGAAAATTATCAACGTGAGTGATGACTGCCGAGAGTCAGAAAAAACACCGGCTGACAGTACTCGTCATCATTCTGTTGATCAAAATCAAATTTCACCAGAGCAAGCAATGACAGTGCCAAGGATATCAGACGCGCCAAAATATCAACAATTAAAAGCAGAAACTTCAACGGAGACTAGTGATTTAGGTCGAACAGAGGATCGAGAGGAGATAAAATATAGTTCAAGTTGTCAAGTGGTTATTGATACCGAAAATAATCCAGAAAGCAGAGTCTCTTCCACTGAGAAAATTGATGAATTGTTTGACAATGAGGGAAAGAAACTTCTGTCGAATATTTTGGAAACAGAAACATCAATTCTACCACCAATGCCCTCTGAGTTGCTTAGAAGAGTAAAAATGTTGAGAGATGTTGAGTCTGCAGAAAGTGTGATTAAGAAAATGAACACTGTTTTAGAACAGTTTCATGTTCATGGAAATAGCCGTGAAGATCAAATTGAAAAGTGCGAAACGCCGGTTGATATAGAGGGTAAAGTTTCCTCGGTAACAGATTTGCGGTTTCCAGATAACAGCGAGTTACAAAAGTTGCATAATCTCATGAAAATTGTTGTGAATTATGCTATGATTACTGAATATTCCTCGGGGATTTTCTCATCCAGTGAGCCTGGACAGTCGACATCTTCCGGCATTAAGTCATCACAACAATTGAACAATTCTGACGTGCAAAGAAAAGATAAACACTGCACAAATGAAATTTCTGGCAATCTTGAAGAAGGATCTGATACTCTACCAGGTATCGGTGACCTCCAAGCTACTCAAGACCCTGTATCAAGGTCGAGAAGTTCCCAGAAAGAGACGAAGCACCAGGTAAATCGTTTTTCGAGTTGGGATCGGATGATTCCGTTGTCTACGAGACTCCAGCTAGCCAGAAGTAAACGGAAAAGTCGGGCAAGAAAAGTTGTGGCTATCCCCGAGCCTTCTAGAAGAATGGTCAAAGTAGATAAGCTGATCGCAGAGAAAAATTTGGATTTTTTTAGCGCGAGATACGTACCTCAGAGAGGTAGAGGACTATCTTCGGGTTATCTGATGGACTCCGACAGTGATGGAAATTTAACCGTTTCACGTCCTCCCACGCCCAGTTCAGTTGGATCGGCGGTCAGCCAAAGTTTGTCATGCGATAGTGAACAGCCTGATGTTTTTTCTGATCCGCTGATGACTCCTGGCATTCTTTCCTCATCTGAAATGACCCAACACTCGCACGTCACTGACTTCCCTAGAGAAATTTGCTTGACTAGTGCATCTCAAAATCCTATTGGAGAAACAATTTTATCAGAAAATGCTTCGGATTTGATGAACAACTTGCTGCCTCTCAATAGCGATTGGAGAAGGTATTCATGTCGAAATGAGATGATCGAAACTCAACAATCTTCGGAAATGTCTAGTTCATTAGTTGTGGTTGAACCAGAAGCACCTTTACGTGCAGAGTCAATTCTGCTGGATGTGATTGGTGCTGATGAAAGTACGAAAAATGGATGGCGAGGTGAAAAATCGCATGTATTAGTTACGAAAACTCTCCCCACCAAAAGTGAACTCAATCGTATGTCACCAATTTACGCTACGAGGATTGAAGATAAGTTGAACGACGTGATGCAGCAAATTTTGAGCCACCAATTTAGCCGAGTTGAACCTCAGACTTCTTCTGTAACTGATTCGAAGATTGGAAGTTTCATTTCGGTTTCTGGTCCTACGATGATTGACTCTTGGATCGACTCTCGGTTGAATGACTGCGATCCGGAAGCAGAGATTCAAACACGAAACCGAATGAAAGAAGAGTGCCAGAAGAAGATCGTGAATATTTTGGACAGGTCTGATGATACGCCTATTGATGAACTCATTGGTCACTTCAGGGGATCAGTCGAATCAACATCTGAAAGTTCGGACAGTGTGCCGTTTGAAATGCCAGTGCCAAGGTCTAGAATTAGCCTAAAACATGTGGCCATTGGAACCGAGTACAACGTTGAAGTCTTCAAAGACCTGTTGCATCTATTTAAAAAACTCCTTACCGTCAATGTTCATTCCCTGGTTCAAACAACATCAGAATCTGACCGAAATACGCCTGGAGAAGGATCTCGGGATGCTATTCCGCCGTTTAATTCTTCTGATGAAATATACTTGAAAGGGACATCAAACTTATCCAGAATCGACTCACCGCTTGTTGTCATTCCAACCAAGGATTTAGATAGCGCAGTAAAGCTTTTGCACTTGCAGAGTTTCAGGAAAGAACATTCAAATACAGGAGTCGATGAAATCCAGTCTCACGAAAATCTAGTGAAAAGTAATAACATTGAGCAAGTCAAGTACTCAAATTTCCTTGAGAAACTCGACTCACCTGGTTCAGATTTTTATAGCTACGACAGTTTTGCAAGTTTGTCGTACCGAAATATCACCGATACGTCCGAATTAGTTTCCCGGGAAATTTCCATCTCCAATCACACATTCCTTGAAGAGTTTCCCGAACAGCTTGAGAGCAGCATAAATTTATTACTAGAGTCCAGTGAAGTTGTTGATAAACGGTCGAGCGAATCGATGAAATCCCAGTTTGATGAAGACTCTGCTGAAACGAGTTTAAAACAGCAAACAAGTGCTGTTAGTTCTGATACAAATGGTAGTCATGCAGCTTTAGTCTCAACGAGTAGCAGTACGTGTGATGCTGAACCAAAGAAAGATGCGGTGTCAACGAAAAGCTCAATACCCAGGCCAGTGAAAAACAATAAGGGGAGCAAAGAGACATGACACAGGGCAAGGATATCGGGACTGAGATTTGTAATTCAATTCGCATTCACGTTAACAATTATGAAATAGAAATGAAAAAAATAAGTGCTACGTGTCGCGTCGAGTTTCGTACAATTCATTGTGTAAACTTTAGGAAAACATTTCGTTCTGTAAGTAATTGATGAATACATGGACAACCGGATGAGGAAAAGGAATCCCGCCATTTTTTTTTATTTGAAAAAGGCCTCACTTTATTTATAATATATTTCGTATAAAACAATTGACTGGCTTACAAAAAATTACATAGTATGTACATTATGGGCACGGTAATCGTGCAAGGCAATGATGTATATCGTTTTATTCCTTTCGGTGGAATGAATATTCTTTAAAATACATCACACCAATGGTTGAACCTAGTCCATCATCTGAACTGATCGGTATAACATAGCATTCACAAAAGTGTAGTACTTATTTTTGTATTCAACTGTTCTTTTAATGGTACCTATTAAAAGAACAGGAAAGGAAACCGGTTCCTCAGCAAGTCTCATCGTAGCTGTGCTCCGAAGGCGGTACAACGTAGTTGGGGTCGCAGATGGTATTTTTTATAGCTTCTTTTACGTTCGCCCGAAACAGTCTGTAGTTGATGTCATGGGGGTCGAGTTTCCCGTACAAGTACATTGGAAGCTTGTTCGACAACGCCCACATGCTCTGATCCGGTTCGTGGTCCACTTTAATATCATTTGGGAATACTAGGGACACGTTGCTCTGCCCGATGACTCCCAAATTCTGTGGTATGTATTCCTTCCTGGAGTCCCAGCACCAGATGGAGTCCCTCGTCACCATGTTGAAGAACATCACGCCGTTCCTATCCATAGCAGATCCTGAAGAGTGTCCGCAATACTTCGCTCTCGGCTTACCGATCGGGATGAACATCTCCGGATTATCTTCCGCAGTTTTCTCATCTCTGAGCACTGACGTCGAGACCGCGAATTCCCGGAAGCTTGACATTGGATGAAAAAAGAGAGTGCGGTCGTTATTCACGTCGACTGGACTCAGGGAGAGCCCGAAGATCCCGTCGGTCCATTGAAAGTGCAGACCGTGAAGTTCGTATCTCGATGACAGCGGGTCCGGGAAGAAAAAGTGGTGCTCGATTCGGAAGGATTTGTCCTTGAAGAGGTCATAGACGACTATTCCGAATCGCCAAACGTCGGCGAGATAGGCGAACGCGTGCTCGCACTCCCCGGCGCGGATGTCTACCGCGAGATTCGAATACAGAGAATCTTGCTTTACGTACTTCTTCGGCAAAGTGTACTTTTTCAGTAGCCTGTCGGTCTTTAAATCGAAAATGAATAATTCAGGGGGACAGACTTGCTGCGGATCCGACATGATGTCCGTTTGCCCCGAATCCAAGACCCACAGTCGATCGCATTGGTCCACTTGAACCCGGAAGACAGACGTTAATCCGGCGCAATTTTCTGCAACAAATTTACATTCTTGTATTGTTACGAACAATTCCTAACCGAATACGGGCTGATGTTTTGGTGTTAAACATTTTTTCTTCGCCAACTCTACCTGGGTCGTGCCACGCCCAGTTTGGGTACGGGCGCAGTTTCGGGCTTTTCTCTCTTGAATATCGCGGAACGGTGGCGAGGGTGGCAGGTATGCCTTTCTTCCACCTTGGTAGAGTCAGGAATATTTTATCCTTCCACACCTCAATTCCCAGGGGCAGAGCATTTTCCAGCTCGTAGTGACCAGCATCAATAGCACGCTGCCTCGACAACTCGCTGTCGAACTCGAAATCGACGGTCCTCCACGAGTAAATCTGCCAAAGATATCAGTAAATTCCACGACGTAGTGAGGGAATAGTAGAGGGTAGAAAACTGGCGATGAAAACGAAAGTTTCACTTTCAATCTTTATGAAAACATTATGATTATTGCCTGGAGCTAATTAAGAAAGAGTTGGGGATTCGTTATATACTTATAAATTACGAGCTCTTTGTTTCTCCGTATTCAGCTGACATTTAAAATGGTGAATTCTGCAGTAACATAATTCATGTAGCGGACAGCTTCTCGGTTCTAACGCATGTTCGCTGTACGTCAGACTTTGAAGATTCTCACGGTACTGTGCTTCCGGGATCATCACAACCGGTTTGCATGGGTATAAATTAGGTACCGTGACCACCAACATACTGCTCGACACTGATTCTTTCTGATAATTAAAAAAAGGAAATTTCACCTGCTCCATGGCTGGTCCGCTGTACTCGTCATTGTATCCGTTGTTTTCTGGCGGAATGAATTTGTGCGCAGTACTATACTCCTCCGTCTGGACGTTGATGATGCTTCTGAGTGCCGGGCTTGGCACTTGGTACACAGCGTCCGTGTTGACGTGATTCTGAAACAAGCCAAGATCATTTTCACTTGTGTAATCTTCCACCTTTGTGTCAAGTCACTCGATGTTCTCGCTGTTGGCGATAATTTGTAGCGTTTATTCTACTGCGTGTTGGGTGCAAGGAGAAAAAGTGTGAGCTAAGCACAAACTTTGACGCTCACTTGAAAAATATACGAGACAAAGAAACCAGAATAATGATCTTGCAAACTGACAAAGGGCTTACCGGAGCACTGTAGTACCCTGGGCTTTTCGGTGGAGGTAGTAGGTCTTGGGAAACGGTTCCGGGCCCCGGCAAGTTCCCGAAGTTCTGGGCTCCGATCAGGGACATCGACATGAGCCATGGAATCACGTTGGCCATGCCTGTGAAAATTCGAATGAATTCTTGTAACGAAGTACGAGTCGTTAAATTGTTACACAGAACGAGCGAAGATCAGCGTGAAATGGATTTAACGGCACACAACAAAACAAATACGACTCGATTTGACCGCACGCGGAACAGCACCGATATCACTCCGACGCGATGAGAAAAAAGCTGCTCTTTTTCATCGACTTTTTAACTCAATTCACTCTTTCTTTTTTACGATACAGTAAATGTTGCATCTTTCTTTTAAAACTGCCGCATCGAGCGACCGATGTTTTCTTTCGTTGTTTGTTTTATAGGTGAATTTTTTCCCAAATGGTATGGGTGATCGCGATCCGTTACTCAATGCTTAATCGAGGCATAGACGATGAAAATAACGTACTACTATTTTCAACGATGTTTTATCACCACGTGCAACGCACTTTAACAGGAAACGCGGCTCTTGCGAAGCGAGAGTTCGTCGCCGCAAAAGGTTTGCGTATGAGAGGATGTCGCTGCTGATACACGGTGCAGTGTGAGATCGTATTGGCATATCGTCCGAGGCGCTCGTCCCCATCAGAGCCAGAGAATCCCTACCTTTCTCTCTGTGAGAACCCTGTGATGTAACAGCCTCGAGGCGTCTGGATACGAGTACGCTCAGAAGGAGGCCTAGATTCACTTGTAAAAGGCAAATCGACCATTATTTCGAATGGGAACACGAGTGCAGCACAAGGATTCCATTGTAGACTGCACAAGACGAATTAGCAAAAAACGCAAATCAGTTGGTATTAATCGCATGTCCACGATGCAAACGAGACTGCATGTGAGCATTAATTAACGCAATTAAGATAATTATCGTACGCGGAAAAAAAATTTAACGTAGATTTTACAACTATCGTGTTGAATATATCGACAGCACCTTTTTGGAGTCAATTCTAAATCAGTTGCGGTATATCGACCCAAGTATATTGTAACTCTTACTGTCAATTCTCTTACTGTCAATCTTGCTACAATTGCTTTAGATTTAACTCAAAAAAAGTGCTGTTCATATATTCACCACGGGAGATGTAACATCTACAATTATTCTTCTTTCTGTGTAGCTAAACCATTCAATCCAACCGCAGATGGTCATTTGTCATTTGTGCACTTTCACAGTCTATAAGATACATTTTGTGCTTTCTCGAGCGGAATGGAGTACTTAAATCAACTTTTGACGTTTTAGTGTTGCAAAAGAAATTAGTTGAAAGAATTTATTGCTCGGTGGTTTTTACGTTGGTATTTTTTTTTTTTTTTTCATGTCGCGGCCAAAAAGTTGTGCGCAACATTTTTTTCGACGGTAGGAGAAGACGTCAGGCATTTCATCAACTTGTGTATAGATATTGGGAAGTCTGTAATGCAAAGAATCGAGCTGAGCAACTTTTTATAAATTTCTTGCAGACGTTGGCGGATCCTCTTTTTTGGTGCGGCTATCTGTTATGTAGTTGCCATTTATTTGCCAACCGTTGCTCAAGTGAATAGATCGACAACTTATACGGCTGATCAACGTTGAAAAAGCGCCGGAGCCAGATAATATCACAATTGGGTCAGAAATTATGTAAAACCCTAACTGCAGACTGCGCTGTCCAACTCATTAATTAATTTTATGTTATATAGCTGTGCGAATAAACGAGCGTGGATAATGCGCGCGGATCACTGATGTTCAATTTTCGCAAAAGTTAGTCGCCGTTACGTTTGCTCCGCGTCAGTGATACTGTACAACGGCTTTAATCAACGTGTTCGCTGAAGGAGAGGAGACCTCCGTTGTACGTAGTTTTGAGAATCTTCGCGGATTCTGATCAGCCGTTAATCGGTTTTTCTCCCGACCCCAGGCAGCGTGTGAAAAAGGTCGGCCTCGCCGGGTGATGGTCGTTGTGAATACGTCGGGTAATAAATAAGTACAGTCTGCAGTAAAAAGTACGGGACGTTGTAACAAAGAGTCGCTTTCATAACTGCGAGTTCCAACTTCTACAGTTACCTACTAGTAAAATATTCGTATTTACGTAATCTGCCAATTATTTACGTTGGATATCGAATGGCCCATTCGGTCGGTAGGCGTGCCTGTCGCCGTTTTTCCTAACGCATCACACCTCGCATTTATTTCGATAATGAATTCTTGGATGCGTTCGAAAATTACGAAACACGTTCTGTATCGCATGCGGAAAATCGCCGATGCACGAAAAGAAAAATATTGTGGATTTTACATTTCCTGTGGTGAATATGTATGTACAACAATTGCGGCAAGACTTACAAATCTGATAAAAAGAGCTACAATATGCTTGGTTAGATATATCGCAATTCATGTAGATTTGACTCGGAAAAAGTGATGTTCATATAGTCATCACAACAGATGTAAAATCTACATTACACTTTTTTACGTGTGACTCTGGAAAATTTTGCGAAAATTTTGCTGCTTGTCGATGTGGAATACTTACTCCCTTTGCCGCTTGCATTTCTCAGCTTTCCTCTATTATTCTGCAAAAATTCTTCGTGGTATTTAAAGATAGCAGGGTTGGTCCAGGCTGCCTGGTCCAGTTCGTGGAAATAGGTGCCTGGAGATCTGGCATTCTCCCCTGGACTCCATTTGTAAATCCAACCGGTGCTGGCAAGATCTCGTTCTGTATTTTTGGCCTTCCTTGTCATGTTGCATTTCTTAAAAGTAGAACATTCACAAGATCATTCAGCTCTGTGCAATAACGTATAAAAGAGTAGGCAAAAAAAAAAAAAGAACAAACGAAGCATAAAAATGCGACACGTAACAGCGATATTTGACGGGCAAATAATTCTTGTACACTTTCAATGGTAATTTACGTTCGCTACTTCGTTTTCTCGCGCACCTGTTTTATACCGATCTACTTACGTAGCTGCCGCGTGTGAGCACGGAATGTTCGCAAACAGTGCACGCAATAGAAAATGTTCAGATATTTGCAACAGTCGCAAAACTCAACATCAATATACATAGTTGCGCAAGGCTTTCGTTTTTCGCAATTTACGACATAGCCATGTTTAGTAACATTTCAGCTAATCTTCACGCGTTAGAGTCATGAGATAAATTTATGTCAACGTGCCAACAGCTCGGGTTCAACGTCAGTTAACGAACCGTTATGCCATTCGTGTAGAAATCGTCGAACGTGAAATAAATGTACAATCATCAGGGATGGCAAAACGATGCTGTCATGTAAGCATCGTATTAATTTATGTCGATTTCTGATCGGTTACGGTACCTTCCAAGCTACGCGTGATTCGCAAGAGTGGACTTGCTGATATTTTTTTGTTTGTTTTCTAGTCGGAGAAAAGATGTTGATGATGATTTTAGGCGCCGATTAAATGTCGTGAAAAGATTTATGCGAAATCGCCATTTCTCTTGTGTATTTACGATAAATTTTGCTAAATGTTTTGAACTATCTGAAACCTATGCAGTAAAGGGGGATAGCTCATGATAAAAATAAATGAAACGAAGTTTTAACATAATTATTTAAGCATTTAGATAATTGCGCAAGGTTTTTGTATATTAGAATTCATAGTTTCTACAGTTGTGCCTGTGCAACTGATGTTTTACATTCTTTCAATGAAACAACTGATATTTTATAATTCCCGATTTACAAAAACCTATTTGCACTTAAATTATGTGGTTAAATATGTTGACAGAACAAGTTGTACAAGGTACGAATTACAACTACAGCTATCTACCTTGATCATTTTTTGTAACCAGCGTGTTAATAACGTTATCATTATCAGCGTATTAGCATGAGAAACAAAATAACTAATAAGTTTAAATGTTATAGAATTTTTGTTCCAATTATTTGTCGACATTTCAGTCGTAAGAAAATCTCGAGACAGGGTCAAGTACCTCAGTAATTCAGACTGTATAAGGTGTAAAAGCCTCCAGAGTTGAGTCAGTCGGCATTTCTTTTCTCCTATTCTCACGTGGCATCCTCACGTTGCAGGTGGAGTTTTTATTTTGGTTGAATAGCCGCGAGATCGTTATCGAACTTGTTGTTAGCTCGTGTGATATTACGTGCCGAGCAAATTCATCACTCTATTCACTTCTCATGAGAGCTCATGAAACAACGTAATCTTCTCTGAGCTGGCCCTGCTTGTGTTAATGTTTCTTCCTGATAAATTTCACCCTGAGACTTTCATCCGCGGATGCACCTGCTCTTTCCGTATTCACTTCCGGCTCGTTTTGCCCCCCTCCGGTACAAAGCAAACTCGGCTACGTCAAAGATCACCGAATACTTTGAACCGTCCGCGCAGCTGTCAGTCCGGCTTATAGTTATTTTGCTACTACGATACGGTCGGCCCGTTATAACATTTAAGGACAGATCAATCTCTAGAGCCGACTGACTGACCGCCCCACTTGGAGAAAGCCTCGGCACTGTTATTGTAGTCCGGTTACCTCTTGTCTACAGGCTACTGTAGAAATTGAAACAACAGCCCAATTCCGAAACGATTCGTTAAACTGGATCCGCACAGGGAAGCGGAGAAATTTACACGCACCTTGCATAATTTAGAGACGCGTGTTGTCGCCCTCTCTACCCTAAAATTTTTCCTTTCTCTTAAGGCCTCTAATTAGTAACCTAGAGAAAGTGTGAATGACCTTTGAAAGAGCTCATTTTAGCAAATTATGTAAAATATCCGTGTACTTACATTTAGCAGCGACGCATAATCCCTGGAAAGCTTTCACATAACATGGTTTTTTTTTAAATCCAATTTAAATATTTTTAAACAGTCGTTTTTTGAATTAGTGTCGAAGTATCAGCGACATTCCTTTCAATCTTCCAATAACAGAATTATAATTAAAAATTTCTGGATTTTTGCTTTCGCAATTTATTAAACTTCGCTTATACTGATCTAAAGTGACTGATCCACCCGTGTCATACTTCGATCCGTAGTATCGATTGCGTTGCTTCGAATCAATTCCAAGCTTTTGTACTTACCTACACACGAATGCGGCGAGGTTTTTTTCGTGCTAATTCCAAGATCAACTTTTGCCATGACGAAAATTTGATTCCGGTTCCACTCTCCTCGGTTGCAACCTGAACCCAATTTGTACGGAATATTTATTAGTCTTGTGATCAATCGCACGCACCATAACATTGCAGGCTCTGTCGATATTCGAAACGCCAATCAAGATAATCAGCCAGGTTCCATCAGGTATGTTAAGCAATGAGTAGTAGCCGCCCACTCGTGCAGTGGACCATTCAATTTTAGAACAGTCATCTAATCCAGAACTTTTTGTTGTTGCTCTTGTTTGTTCTATTTTGCCTGCATCTCTACCACTTACCTAACTTGTTTCATGAATTAATTATTTACTGAGACTGGCCATGAAAGACAAAATATCGTTCATGGGAAATTAACAATTTTAAACTTGATGTTCTTGCGTAAAATTTAACAATGCATGGTATCGATTTCAGTCGATATATCGATGATATAAACGAACTGAAATAATCTACGGCTTGAATCTACGACTGTCCAAATTGTTACAGCGTGGAAAGAAAAAGTTTGCGCTCGAATCACGAGATGTTCTCAACGAGCAACTGACACATCCGGATGATTTAAATATCACAGTAAAGCTTAAGCTAGATCATGACCTTACTGCAGCGAAGGTAGGTTGCATTTTGCACCAATACTTTCATTTCCGATGGCTCAAGTTATAAACCTGATTCCGAGTAAATGAGTCCTTGGATCACGAGCAAGAATTAATGTCCAGGGTTGCGAAACCAATTATAGCGTAATCGTAAGCCATCCATCCGACGAATGTTTGACCATACGAAATTTAGAGCACGGAGTAACTATTCATCAGCGAAATCCGGGTGGCCAAAAATGAAAGGACAAGAAGGGGAAGAAACAAAATTGAATCGAACCTCTTTCTTGTTTTCACAATATCTGCATACGTGGTCGTACCCAGAAACAAGCTTGCACTAACATAACGGTGATTACATGTGAATTGATTATTATTCCATAGACTCAGATTATTACACTGAGATTATACTGGTTAAGTACAGTATAAATTTAATCCTTCCACTACTTCAAAGAGCAACTCTAGCAGGATTCTCACGTTCACTTAATCGAAGTTTTGGGTGCCACGCATTATTTTCTGGAAGCGATTAGTCGTCAGCTAGAGCTCTTCTTTAGATATATGTCGTATAGATCTATTGTCACCTTGAAACTACGGGAAAATTTACGGGTCTCCTTATCTTGAGCAAATAAGAGCAAATAAGATAATCTGTGAATCAGTTTAAAATAATTCGTGTAAACGATTGGAGTGCATTTGCATGGAGGTGTAGTAGAATGATCACCTGAACTTTATGTTTACAACGAAGCACTGAGCTTTATATCAAGCTCATAAAACATGAGCTTGATATGAAGCTCAGTGCTTTGTTATAAACATAAAGTTCAGGTGATCATAAAAGTAAAAAAAAATAAACATAAACATAAAACATGAGCTTGATATGGTTTCGAATGGATTTGATCACTTTTAAACAGATGTTATACGATTATGGTATTTCGAAACCAACAATGGTGAGGATAGCATATCATGATTGCCTGTTGTGGTAGCGCGTCCGCCGCGTGACCGCAAAATACAAGTAAACGGACCAGAAACTTTGCAGTGTAAATACGACGGCCTGTAACTTCACGAGATGGTGGTTTTCGAATAAAAACCGATGCAGGACTACTACGGCTAATTTAAGTGTAAAATCTAGATCTTTGGAGATTTTAGGATCGGGTAACGTGGGGACAAACTGCAGCTTACTCAACAACAAAAACCAAGGAACAAGGTACCTCTCTGGGAAAATTCTTCTGCGGTAACTTAACTGGGAAGCACAATATCGGTGTTAACGTACTGAGGTTGTCGAATATGTTTTCCAAGCTGTAGGGCAGGTCGTTGAGAGATCAGAAATGCTCTTTATAAGAAGCCAATCGGTTGAAATATAGATAGGGATCTTTAGAGGAGATTGGTGGCGAACACGCGAGTTCGAAAAGTCTATCCCTCAGGATAAAGTTTTCGGTGGTGATGCTGAAATTCGTCACTGCCTTGTTCGCTTTGAACGCGTC
The DNA here is from genome assembly GCF_021901455.1 of Neodiprion lecontei. NCBI lineage: Eukaryota > Metazoa > Arthropoda > Insecta > Hymenoptera > Diprionidae > Neodiprion > Neodiprion lecontei. Next base: position 42,889,693 of record NC_060261.1, on the reverse strand, counting down.
GTTTTCGCAATTCTTTCCGGTTCCAAATTACGGGCCCGCCGACTTGTACTTGTCTTTAAAACGCGTAAGCCTTTAAAAATTGGATTCGTTCGATAATATGATTATTATTATTATTGTTGGAAATATTTCTGCCGATCTATTTCACAATTCATTGCATAACTGACCCAAGATTCTTTGCAATCTTGGCCTTTCGATTCAAGTACATGCAGGATGAGCAGCACCAGGCTTTCATCATCAGAGTTCTGCGAGATATTCTTTGGGATTTCAATTTCCTGCAGTTGTCAGTTTTTCAAATTGAAAATTAAAATCTTGCCAAGCAAACGAAGTCGTCTCAAAACCTTTCCATCTTCTAGTATCCAAAGTCTGTTCCAGTCGTCGACCTACGGTAAATCACGTGTAATACTTCGAGAAAAACTTAGACTAGACTAGTTGAAACTTACAGCTACTCTCCAAACACTGTGGATACCATCGCAAGCGTTCTAAACGGGATAGAGCTTTAGCAGCGGACCACCGGGTCCTCTTTTATCAGACACCGTCGATAAAGTGGCCGGAAATTTGATTGACTCGAATGTTGAAGTTTTTGCAAAGGCTCGACCATCTGCAGAGGACAGATATTGAGGACGATGGTGATTTTGAAAGATAGGATGGTACGTGAGGAGAAAGAAAGGACTGTTTTACTTCGAAAAGGAGAATCCACACTTTGGAAGAAATAATTTGTTACTGTGAAGAATCTGTGAAGAATGGTTTAAAAATTGGGAAAAGTGTTGTTGAAATCTTAATTCGAGTCTGTAAGCTTTGATGTGGAATTGGCCTTATACGTCTGCAGCTGTCCTATGACTTTCAGTAGAAATACCCGCATTTGCACATATGACAAGGAAAACTGCAGATAACTTTGCTCAGTTGTGGCTAGACTGTACTGACAATGAGACCAAGACTCATTGTTTGCTGATTTGGCGCCTAAGCGACGTGACCTGTCTTACACTTGTTGCATGCTAGCATGACGCGACGCTACCACGGTCGGTAATATCGCATCAAGGATTATGGAAATGCATAGAAGAGAGTTGCCATTATTGCAGCTGATCTGGACCATTGCCCGGTGGCTGGTCAAAATATCCCAGTCAAGAAATCTCTCCGGACAAAATTTCCCCAATCAGATCCCCAGCATAAAATCGCACCGTACAAAATCTGTGCCGAACAAAATATCCCATGAAAAAACCCTCCTTCTGCATGAAATCTCTCCAGACAAAATTTCAGGACAAAATACCGCGGATAAGATTTCCTTTGGATAAAATCTCCACTCGGCTAAAATCACTCCTTCGTAAAACTCCCTGGATAATTTTCTTTGACTAACATCTCCAGGATAATAAATAATAAATAGATTGAAATAAAGTAATTAGAATAAATGTATATAACTAGTGTAAGAAAAAGCTTATGAAATTTAAATTATTTCAATACTTGGTTGACTTTTGGTGACCCGAACTTCTGTGACGTCATTATATTGGGCCCTACATTATATTGTTTATGGGAATCTTAATGCCAGACTTGATAACGATTCATATACTGTGCCGTGGATGTTGAATATTTCATAAATATTTGATACGTGTGAAATAACTTACGGATATATACTTCCTTTCAATCGATGCAACCGGTGAGTGTGACGAGAGCAGATTCAGGGTTCTTTCGTGACATCAGGCTCAGCCTGGCATATCACAAGCACGTCAGTTACAGTCACGAAATAATCACAAATTACTTAAATTTCCATATTGTATTGATTGAAAACTCAGAAAGCGATGCAGTTATGCTTTATTTATTCCTACTAGTTGTCTATAATCTCATGTCTGACGTTATCTTCACACGTCAATGCAGACTGATTCTTTTACTATGAATTGGGTTATTAATAAGAATTGCCACTGAATTGCCACAGTTGAAATGTGTAGAATGATAAAATAAAATAACGCTAGATGCATGTTCGTATCGAAATGTTTCTCACAAATTGAACGAAATGACGAAAGTTTCAAATAACCTCGATCACCCAGGAATTACCGATGGATACTGTTAGTAAATTTCTCATATTAGAGGATGATGTTTCAAACTCAATTTGATTAGTTCGACAAGTGTTTTTAGTATCGCTGCTAGACAGGCAAGTCAAAAAACAGAGTCATGATCGTTCGTGAAAAAAGCGAGGATTTATTTTGTAAAAAAAACATGTGATCTGTGATTGAACAGGTATTAACAACTATGCTCGTTTGAAGGAATAGTTCATATATATATATATACGTCGAGTCTGACACGCGATCATGGTTATTCTGATCAGTAATTCTTATCCCGCTGACATTTAGAATTCTTGACGAGGACTTCGACTGGAGCGCTGAGGATTCTAAAGTTGATTTCACTGAAGTTTTGAGTGCCAGTGAATATTTTTTGGAAGCGGTTTGTCGAGACCCAAAGGTCCTCTTTGAGTACATCAAGGCCGCGTTTCGAAACCTTGACCCCACTGGCGAACTGCAAGGTGTCGCTGTTCTGGGCCAAGATGGCCTGAAAAAATAACTCACATTCAATATAGCAATTAAAAATTTTCACGCGAAGCGAAAATCCTATCGGGAATCCTCAACTTACAACGTGCTCGTTGTCCATCGGGTGATTCATGTTCCAGCATGCTATTGCTATTTCTGTCGTCAGTCCGAAGAACAGGATACCTTCCCGTGAAAATGCTTGTGCGGTAGCCTGACTGGGAAATTGATAGTTAGAAGTGGTGTACCTTAGAGATTTTAATCTGGATCCCAGTCCGTGTAGATCGTCAACAGCGTAGGAATATTCTCTGAGGGAGGCCAACGGCTTGAAAAATAAACGGCGGGCATGTCGCGAGTAGCGGGGTGACACCGCGAGTCCGAAAATCCCATCCGCAAGAGTAAAATTCTCCCCAGCGATGGTGAACGTCGAGGCCGTTGGGTCCGCTTTGAATACTTCGTTGTCGAGGCGCCAAATCCGCGATCCGTCCCAGATTATAAGACCCCCACCCTGTACGTCCGCTATGTAAACCTTGAAACATCATGTTTGATGGTTCAATACTTCCAGCCACGAATAGATTTAGTTTTACTCAAAAATCAGAAGACTACTGACCCATGTCCGACGACAGTAGATGTCCACTGTCTCAACGACAGGGGTAATTAGTAGCCCCAGACTCTTGTTTGTGGGATTATGCGAGAGGTAATTTGGGACGATGATTCGTTGCTGCAGTATGTCGGTTCTCAAATCAAATACCAAAAGTTGAGCTGGACACACCTGATTACTGCCAATTTTTCCGCTATCAAGCACCCAGAGTCTATCGCATTCGTCGACCTGCGGAAAAACAGCACAAAAGATGATACAACAATGTGATATAACATCGACCAGAACTCGTTGGTCACAACTTACAGCCACTCTCCACACACTTGTGATGCCGTTACAGTTCCCAGGTATGTGCCAGGTCCAATTTGGATAGGGCTGTAATAGCGGACCACCGGGACCTTGACGCGAGGATATCGTTGAAAGGGTCGCCGGAACTGCGTCAGCATTGAATGCTGGCGTTGTGACAAAGACTCGTTGATCTATGAGTGTAGGTATGAAGATTAGTAACGAGTTTCAGGAAACGATCACGTCAATCAAAATCAATTTTCGAATCAGGCTTGTGGGCTTGCATTTCACGTCGGTACCTGGAGCCTTCTGAACGTCGATCGTGAAGATCTTCGTGTAGTTGTATCTCCCTTCGGCAATTGCCCATTGTCGATGTTCTTCGCTGTTCCAGACGTAGTCGATGTATTTCCATTGATAAACCACGTTCAATTTTGCAGCCACCGCACAATTGGCGATAGTTAGAATAAGTACGAAGCGATGCATCCTCGGAAGAAAATTTCTGGAACGTAAATAGTCCAATGAATCATACATCCGAACGTTTTTGCCTTCCTCGAAACGGTATACTACACGTTATCCCACTGATGATGTAGTGAAAATGATTCCTGCCATTATAAGTAACAGCGAATGCAGTATTTATCATAGTCAACCGTACATCATAAAGGTGGCCTTTATCAGTCGCACACTGGACAGTGACAGCCTTCTAAGGAAGGCCGGTGAGATAGGTTTTTAAACGTAATTTATGCCCGGGTGATAGGAGTTAATCTTAATTCTGAAGCAAATTTTAAACTGTTTTGCATATCAACGACTTCCGTTGTCGAGGGTGCGTGAGGAAAATGGTTCTTTGGTTAGCACAACTGATTTTAATTGCAATGACGGGCACCACGAACCGAATTCAACTGAACGCTGACGGAACGTGTTCCTGGTTTCCAGCTAATAGAACTTCTGAAAGCCATTACATCAACTTTGAAACGGTTAATTGATTATTTCATAACTCCTCGTTCCAACAAAAATGTGTCCAAAATATGAAATAGTGATATAGTGTCTGAATCAGATTTTGCCAAGGCCCTGGGCGGTCGGAGGTGAAAAACATTGTCTGAAAGATTGTCAAAATGTGTCGTAAGACTTTGAACCTTTTTCCATGGCTTGAATACTTAATCGTTTCTGATCTCAGTTCATATATTGAACTGTTGATGATAGTACCTGCAGTAATCAGGGCACAATTTTAGTGGTGCCCGGACATTGCTCGAGTGTAAATTCTTTTGAAACATTGAACGTGAAAGTTTGCAAAACAAGATCATTAAACAATGCAAAAGATTGTTTCTTCGCCTGCTAATATGACATTTTGCAAGTAGACAGTAGAAATATGAACTTTTCCCTGCGAATTTGCACAACTTTTCACTTACAATCAACTCTTGCTCTTGCAATTGGATCACGTGTCGGTACGACCAGCTCGAATCTGCCACTGAACATTCTGTTGGGCCTACCTATTCATAACTGCTCTTACTTTTCACTTATTAGTCATTTTCTTACCGTTATAACATAACCGTTCGTCGTTTTGAAAATATACCGATGATTCTACTGTTCTCAGTTAGCTAAATCAGTGCAGAAATCGCTAAAGGTTACTTGCATGCTATATTTCAGGTCTTACGAGGATGATTATCGGGTGTGAATGTGAAAATTTATTTTCGAAAATCCATTTTAATACAGTTTTACAGTGATTTGCATGGCAAAATTTTCACCAAAGCAACAGAAGAGCTCATTTTGTGTATTACACAGCGTGTATTTTAATACATCCTAAATCTAGATGAATGACTAGACTCGAGTTCTTGGCGATGGGAAACAATCGAGTGACCGAATGTTGACGCAGCTGCGTCTTCGTTATTGCCTTTACTGTGACACCAGGCTTATCCAGTGTCATTTAAGCAGCAGACCTGATTCAACGATCCACATATCATAGTCATCAATATCTTGACTTGAATTCAAGTTTACACATGATGAGTACGTAAACGTATGGAGCAGATTTTCGCCCAACCCGACCGTCTCAATGTCACATAGATGGCATAGCACTGACAATAAGCTAATACCTAGGATGTGAGCAGGGTCATGGATGTTCTGGTATTATTCGATTTCTTGCTTATGTTACTCAAAGTATACAACCGCAAGTTTCGTTCCAATGCTTTATTAATTGAAAGGTTAGGTAACGGTCCTTGTTTACAATGTATACAATGCACAAGGTACGAATACAAATTGTCAGTGTGAAAGCTTAATTTTACTGCTGAAAAGTTCGATGTATTCCTAGAAAAATTGCATTTAAACTCGTTCAACGAGTGACCTTCACATTAATATAAGCATCAGCACATCTTCTTGATTCGAAGTAGCAACAGTTTCAAAGAACCGCTAGACCGGAACGAACGTATATTACGGAGGAGTTGGTACAGAAAGAATTATGGACTGTAAGAGAAGAAGAACTTATCGTTAAGATCATCGACCAACGGACGTGGCCCAGTTTGACACCTTGTGCCGTTCACGAGGGTTTTCACATTTCCTCCGAGGATGTAATAATTGTCCTCAGTGATGTCCAGGGAACCCGAGATGAACTGCTGTAAATGAATCGACGCAACCCAAACGTTGTCACCTTCAACACCGCTTTGAATCCCATTGGTAATCTTCACACCACTGACGAATTGTAAATACTCGTCACTCGTTTGCAGCGTTACCTGAAGAAATTTATGCAGCAATAATGATGCAGTTTGACGTGGTATAGAAGTAACTTTGATCTGTAAAATTACTGTAAAATCAATCACGGTTACTTACTACGTTAGCATCAAGCAGGGGCCACTCTATATTCCAGCAGACAAGGACTGAGACGGTGGGGAAACCGGCGATTAGAATACCATCCGACGAGATATCCCTTGCAAGTTCTTGGCTGGGGGCGGTGAAGTTGGTCTTGTAATACCTGACCACGTTCCCCGAGAAAGAGTTGTGTAGATCTTCAAGGGACGCACCGTACCCAACTTCCGAAGCCATCGGCTTAAAGATTGTCGATTTTTCTCTGAAGAATCCATCAGGCAGGATCAGCATGCTGGCTACTCCGGTATTTAACGTTACATTTTTGTCATTGAGAGAAAATGTGGTGTACTCCTCTTGCGGGGCGAATAATTCGTCGTTGTCAATGCGCCATATGTCAGATCCGTTGTAGATAAGAAGACCCCATCCTTCCAGATCTCCAATGTATACCTGAAACCCACGAGTGATTCGCATGCAATCGAAACTGACTAAAAGTTGGGATTCACAAAATTTGCACCGATCCCAGTACTTTAGACTAGTGTTCAACGCACCCAAGTTTTTTCACAAGTATCCCCCTCTGTCTCGACAGCTTGTAGTTCTAATTTTCCTTTGCTTGTGTCATTGGGATTGTGAGACAATTCGTCTGGAATCTCAATGCGTTCCAGCAACTCGTCTGTAGCGGGATCAAATATCAGAATACGAGCTGGCGATACTTGATCGTTTCCTATTTTTCCGGAGTCGACGATCCAAAGTCTGTTGCACTGGTCCACCTGTAGGGCGCCAATAATATAGAGTTGTGAAATAATTGCTGAATGTTGTTTTTCTACCATTGTACGATACTTACCCGAACTCTATTGACGCTAGTAATGCTGGAGCTATTTCCGTCTGTTGTATGCCAACTCCAGCTGGGATAGGGCTCCAGCAGCGGACCTCCATCACCTGACGTATTCGAAATCACGGACAAACTTGCGGGGTTATTGAAATACTTCGGAGTGGTCACCAGCACCCGACCGTCTAAGGAATTACAAAAATTTATGTGACACCGATGTCTTCAAAAGGTTGGATCGTCGGGAATACATTGACCATTAATAATGAACTATGACAGGATCATACCTGGAAGTTGTTGAACATCATTAATAGCGATTTTTGTAGCGTCGTATTGACCAGAAGCGACCGCATCTTCTTTTTGCGTGTCGTTATCCCAGACGTAATCGATGTACTTCCACGTATGCAGAACGTCCAGATCTGCCGAGCAGCGAGCAGTGCAAGCCAATATCATTGGCAATATCCACGTCGGTTGGAATAGGATTTTCATTTTGTTTGTTATTGGTATCTAATGCAGAGAACGGACAAGTTTATGATAATGATCGGACTAATGGGATTAAGCGGTCTCCGTAGTTTCGAAGTACGTAAACTGTTTCTTGTGAAGCGTAGTTATCTCTACACATACACCATCAACAATCAAAGTGGCTTACCCAATGTAGCTTGAGTAAGTTGTTGTTGAGAATTTTGTGAATATTGTATTAGTGAACTCACTTATTTCGAATTGAACTTTCAAGAGCTGCGTCCTTGGTGGTTCGTAGTCTATATGCCCGTTTCTACGAGAGCTGCGATTTATATAACACTTCGAATGTATAAATTAAAAAAGCATATAATAATTACGATGTATGTGATATGTACACAAATGGTCGGAGACACTATATAAAGATCTCGTCGCCGTCACCTCAGCTGCTACTTCAGGAATCAAGCCCCTCTTTGAATTCTGCTCCAATGTTCTTCCATTATGAATAATATTTTACGATATATTCCTATAACTTTATCCGCTTTGTTCATACATCGTATGGAAAGAGTTTTTTAATTAAATGTTAAGAACATGCTTACAATTTCGTAAATCCTCGTAGAAAAGTGGATTAGGCCTGCTGTGAGTGTCGTTGAAAAAAAAGCGTCAGTACACCGACTGCTACGTAATGTGGAAGCCACATAGACGAATCGTTTTCTAGATTATGAAAAGATTTTTAAAACATTTATATCTTTCGTACAACAAATTTCTTCGTACTGTCAAAAGATATCAAGAAAAATGTGAATTACAGTTTACAAAGAAAAATTTCGGAACAGAATCCAGGGTGGCGAAGCTTCTGTAGTATACATATAACATGGTTTTTATGTATGTATAAGTTCGTATCAGCACATCGGTCTATATGCGCATCACAAATGTGGAAGCTCGCAAGATTTGTTATACCAAATGTTTCTCGTTTTTGATTGAACGCGTAATTTATGGGAAGAAATAAAGCATATCAAGACACTTTGAAAGTATGAAAAGATCGTTGCAAAGGTACTTCTTTGGTGAATTCGAAACGATGTTGAAATCAGGCAGTACTATAAGACAATTCATTCTTATTTGTATAGGATTTGTATGAAGTGAATTATGAATACAAATTACTTTTTTGGCGTTACAAAAATTCTGTTATACCAGCCTCATTATGCTTGTCTTAACTTTGAAATAGTATTTGTTTAGATTATTCCCGACTCAACCATAAAGTTAACTTTTTTAACCGGAAAAGCGGAATGAAAGTAACATATTATTCCATCTTAACGCATTTGCGGGAAATATGAAGCCATATGTCCAGCAAAACCAAATTAGCGGGAAATATGAGGCCACGTTCCTTCCTGTCTTACTCTCGTTGATCTAGACTTTTCCTTCAGTTACTCTGCCTTTCCTTCTTCCTTACCGCCATCGTTATCGTCGCTATCGTTCTTCTCGAAAACCCTCTTTCGTTTGCACTATCGTTTAACTTCTTTCCTTTCACTACAGATTACCTTTCTCTTACCTTCTCTCTTCTGTGCTATCGATAAGTTTAATTTAAATTAAATTCAGTGCTTGTGAGCCCGGGTCACAGGCTGAGGTAAAGCTTCCGCTTTTGTCACATATCATTACGAAGTTGCTCATGTTCTCTGTTTTATCGTATTGTATTTGTCTTTGGTATGTCGAATTTTTTGAGTATAGGAATTTAGCATTTTGATCACCTAGCGATAACGCTCTCGTAAATTATCCCTCGTAATTTACTGTAATTAATATTCTCTGGTCAAAGCTACCGATTTTCGTAAATTATTAATTAATCTCAATCTTTCTTATAAGTTAAACTCTATCGTAAGGTCTGTCTTAGTCTTTCGTTACTAACATCCAAGCTATCGTCACTTTCGTTAACTATCGATTTCTAATAAAGTTCTCATTCTCGCATTAAATTAACAGGCTAATAATTATCGTAGCGTCCATCTTTGGAAATTAGGTGAAATCACGTCGCCTAGTGACGCATAGTCTTAAGTAGGTTTTTGCATTATATCGCTTCTCCGAACCTACGCTCAGTTCTCTCTGTTAACTGTCGTCTTTGTTCAACTGCCGTTTAATTTTATTCCATCGAAAATCTTGCGAACTATTCTTGTTGACTTATCGATTGCTGCTAATTTTTGTAATCCAGTTTGACCGACGCGAATTTGTGAACCTAATCGACAATATGCGACTGATTGACTTGTTAATTTATCCTGACTTGAGCTTATTCTTTATTACTTTAATTCTTTAATTATCGTTAGCTATCTTGAATACCGCCACTCTAGTAGTTCGTGTGAGTACCTGAGCCTAGCCAGCCATACAACGGGTTCTCTAATTACTAATATCGTATCGCATATTTATTTCGAAATCGATGTTGAAGCGTCTGGCGCCCAACAGATATCGTTTTATTCTTGTTCATTGAATTCAGAGTAATTAGAGAATCGCACCAAAGTGTCAACGGTGAGTCCTCAGCTGATGGTATAACAAATTAGCTTTACAACGTATACCTATAAAGTCTATAAATATCATAACATATCATATGTATACCGAGTGAGTCCCGTTTTTCAAGTCAACAATGTGTCCAGAGTTGATAATAAGTCGAGAACAAACTTTTTTATGTAACACAGGAATAAAAGTCAATTATTCCCTTGTTGCAAGATGTACTGCGATCGGTATTTTATTGATCCAAGACTTATATGAAGCCGTGAAGTTCATAAAAATATTAATCCACTCGGTAGCGATGTTTCTATGCGACCCCAAACGATAAACCCTCGCAAATCCAACGTGTTCGTCCGTAATATCTTGGAAAATTCGATTCTATGAAGTAAATTCTTTTTTGTATTTTAGACGTAAACAATCTTGTGCAATAATGAAGTATGATTGTTGAAAAGCTTTATTTTGTGACATTTTAATACGACTGAAAAACGATTATACCCGAGTTTGTGTAGCTACCGAAGTAGTCTAAGAATGCGAAATATTCCTTACCAAGAATTTAGTTTCGCACGCTACGCGCCACGCTAATACGGTCGGTGACAGTTTATACGGATACAGTTTTCAGGTAAAGAAAATTTATATCAAGTATACTATCCAAAACTTCGTGATCCTCCGGTTCGCATACAGTGTCTTTGACAAGGGCAGCGACGTCGGCCGTTATCATTCTGAAGTTTATCTCGTCGAAATTCATCGTGCCCAATACGTACTTCTGGAATCTATTCGTCAATACCCAGACTGTCTCGATGTCACTACCGTCTTCTATTATGGGCTTGACGCTGGAAATATACTGCAAGGTAGTTTCACTCTGCTCCAGAACACCCTGAAATCATTCGCAACCATACATCAGAGCTGCAGATCTGAAACTTATTCTAAACCACGGCGTGTAATCGCGTTAAAAGTTCGAAATCATAGGAAATTTTTGAAACAACTAATTAAATTGTGCGGACAAATTTTATCGGAGAAATGCGGCATTGTACGTACGACGTAGCCGTTATCCAGAGGATTCTGTAGATTCCAACACACCAATTCCGTTTCATCAGTGAATCCAGTGATGACGATACCTCCGTATTTTGTAAAAACCTTTCCAACTTCATGACTCGATGCTGTCCAATTGCTAACGTAGTATGTGACGTTACTTCCCGAGTACTGGGTATTATGCATGTCTTCCAAAGAAGCCGCGTACGTCTTAAAGGAAGATAAGGCCTTAAACATCAAATATTTCTCCTTCAGAAATCCATCGAGAGTTAACAAAAAGCCAGAAGGTCCAATGCCCATGGTGAAATTTTCTCCAGCAATGCTAAATTGCGAGCCAGCTTCGGACGGGAGGAAAATCTCATCGTTTAATCGCCACGCCTTCTCTCCGTTGAAAATCACCATGCCGTAGCTCGATACATCGCCAATGTATACCTGTAAGTGTACAATAACCGTTGATTTTCCACTATATAAATCATCAATTTAGCCAAAGTGGAATACGAATAATATGTCATTATATTCAGTCCAAGACCAACGCCGTTTCACCATAATTCCAGATGCTGTAAACGATGTCTAGAACGGAACGAATCGTAATTGAAACTGTAGTCGACTAACCCAGTAATCGTCGCAAGCGTTAGCAGAGCATTCTACGACTTGTATTTCGAGTATTCCCGTGTCGTTGTTCCAGGGACCGCGCAGTAAATCGCTCGAGAATTCAAAGCTCTCCAGCAGCTCGTCGGTCGTCGAGCTGAAGGCGAGAATCTTGGCCGGGCATATCAGTTCGTTGCCGATTGTACCAGAGTCCACTATCCAAATTCTGCCGCAGTCGTCGATCTGTGACAAATTAAATATCACGTGTAAAGATGTGTACCGAATATTCTTACCAGCCACCTTTCAATATACTTGCAACTGCTCTGTTGACGCTCGTGATCCCCGAACAGTCTCCCGATGACTTATTGTGCCAGCTCCAATCTGGGTACGGAGCCAGCAATGGACCACCGTCGCCGGTTGCGTCCGAAATCGTCGATAGAGTCGCCGGGTTATTGTAGAATTTCGGAGTTGTTACCATTCGTCGGCCATCTAAGCATGTAGACACAAGTCAATTAGACTCTGTGATAGGTCCGAACTGATTTCTTACCAACAGAATATTATAAGATATGGACAAAGAAATTCAAAAATTTTATCATTTTTAGTGCGGTCGGTTGTGCCATGACCACCCAATTCATGTTCAAATTTGCCATATTCCTATTGTAAATCGACGACGATGAGTAGAGCTGCGGCATCGAAGCAGTCAGTAACGATTTACCACGAACGACAGTTAATCATTACGAGAGGTGTACCTGGCAGTGGCTGTTGGTCAAACATCAAGATTCTCGAGTGGTTGTAAACACCCTGTTCGATGGCATCTTGTTTTTGATCCGTACTTTGCCATACATAGTCAACGTATTTCCATTCGTAAATAACGTCCAGTTCAGTCGCAGATAAGCCAGTGCAGGCCAATATAATCGGCAGTAGCCAATTAATTCGGAAAAAACTTGTCATCCCGAAAGTCTCACGGTAAATTTCCAGGAAATACTGTTGAGTGAAAAAAATTTATTTTTCAACTCTTTTATTTCTTATTAACAGTAACTTCTTGCTACTGTTGCAACAGATATTTGAATGATTCTATAGGCAGTTCTTTGAAATATTTACAACACCCAGGTCATAGTTACATAAAAATATAAACAGTGCAGCCTTGGCAAGATTATCGAAATAAATTTCGGCAATGAAAACTTTTCACCTACGTCTCGTTAATACTGTACTCACCAATTCAGTAGACCACGCAATATCTTGGACTAAGATAAGTTAAATTCACCTGAGGGCGCGAGTTTTTATACCTTGAAAAAGTCACAATTTTCCTCGAATTTAATCCCTTCTTACATTTTGCGTATTCAGTTCCCTTCAACTGCAAATGAGCAATTATGGAGGAGACAAAAAACGAGGAAGTACAGGCGACAAGGTTACATAAAAATAATTGAGAAAAAGAATGATACAATGGTAATAGGTAAACATTAGTAACCACCAATGAGGACCGTGGAAATCACGAGTGGTAGGTGAGAATCGGATGTGAACGTTTGGCAGTTTATCGCCAGCTGGAGAAGGTAATCAATCGGATTGTCCCCACCAAAAACTTCCAATCTAGAGAACACGCTTTCGCACGACTTCGTTTTGTCATAACTTAAGCGTATATAAACGCTAATATTCGAAAAACTCGTATCCGATTCATTTGTCAGAAACCGGACTTTGATAATATTTCTTTAAAATTAACCAACTTGTAACATAATTGAACGCCGAATCTAAGGTGAATCCTTGAGTCTATTTACCCCAGACTAACGATAAAAATCTCATGCAATTAAGAGAAAAGAACTCGAAAGCATTGAGGAATGGGGGATATAGAATCAGTAGGTACAAGATAATCACATTGATAAAGAATTTGATTGCTGAATAAGTTTATTACGTATGAATCTATGCTTACATAATCGAAGACAAGTTAGATATACGTATGAAATTGAAAATCGTTATTGCAAAGTATATTAGACGTATCAAACACTTCCCAGGTTATGAAGGTGTGTACAGGCAGGCGCTCTGTTCGTAAAGCGTGTAGTTCTTCTCGAAGATAGTGTCAACTACTTCATACGACTCTGGTTCGCACACTGTGCCTTCAACGTAGGCATACGGCTCCACGGTCATAATTCTGATGTTGACGTCAGTAAAATCGACAGTTCCGAGTATGAACTTTTGCAAGCGATTTGACATGACCCAGAGTTCTTGGGTACCGTTTGTGAAATGTTTCATTTTCAAACTGAAAACGAACTGCAGCCTTTCGTCATCTTGCGTCAACTCCGCCTGGAAAAGTCCAAAATCACACGCTGTAGTACAATTTTAGAGATCACTGAAACGTTATCGATTGAAATACAGATATCGCTTGAAGTTTGTTCACGAGGTTTATGAAATTGCTCTCAGGAAGCTTCTTCAGACAATTAATTCGTCAATATTGTGTAACTGAGAATTGGTTTGATAGAATTCACGTAACTTCATCATTATTTTGATTCAGAGATCTCGATGTTACTTACGACATTGGCGTCTGCCAGAGGGTGTTCCAGATGCCAGCATCCAATGGCATTGGCAGAGATGAAATTAGCGAACAAGAGACCCTCCTTTGTGTAAGTTTTCGCGGGTTCCTGACTCGGCGGTGTGTAAGTCGAAAGGTAGAAGGAGAGTTCACTTCCGGTCCAGGAGTTGTGCAATTCGTCAACGTTCACGGTGTACGACTTTATTTTTGACATGGGCTTGAAAATCAAGTAATTTCCATCCTCCACGAATCCAGGAGGAAAAATTAGAAGGCCCGAAGGTCCGAGATACATATCTACAGACTCATCGCATGAGGTGAAGTTCGTTGCACTTGCATCCGAATAATCCGGCTCGAAGATCTTATCTTGGAGCCGCCATGTGGCCGTTAGATTGGAAATGAGAAGCCCGTAGCCCTCCAAGTCCGATATGTAAAGCTGTGAACGAAAAAATGTCAAATGAAAGGCTTTATGACTTGATGAATACATTGTAAGATAGCTTCACTAAGGAGGAAGCCTGGAAGTTCAAAATTTGAATCTGCAGTAACATACAATTTACTGACCCAAGTATTTTCACAGTTGTCCCCAGTTGTTTCAACAACCTGCAATTCGAGTCGCCCTTGGCTGGTGTTGGTTGGATTATGGCTTATGTTATCGGGGATCGTCATGTTGTACAACATTTCGTCTGTGCTCGGGTCAAACCCGAAAATTTTGGCACTGCAAACCTGCTCGTTTCCGATTTTTCCGGAGTCTACAAGCCAAAGTCTGTTGCACTGGTCGAGCTGCAATAATCGGACGGTAAGTGTACCACAGTAAATAATTCAATTCCTCTAGAATTTTCTCATATACTCACGTAAACTCTGTTGACGCTCGTGAAACCTGAGCAGTCGTCAGCGTTATTCCATGACCAGCTGGGATAAGGTTGCAGCAGTGGACCATTGTCCGCGGATTGAGACGAAATCACCGATAAGGTAGCGGGGTTATTCTTGTACCTTGGAGTCGTCACAATCACACGATCGTCTGCAAAGCCAAATATCATTAAAATGATGCAAATAGAGCATTTCCGAAGCAGCTTCATACTCGATTGCAAATATTTTTCGTAAGAAGCATAATTGAAGTACCAGGCAGTGATTGAACATCGACCACTACGATGTTAGTGTAGTCGTATGTTTCATTGGCAACAGCGGCTTCTTTTTCCGCGTCGCTTTCCCAAACGTAGTCGATGTATTTCCATTCGTAAATGGTTTCGAGATCTGCTGCAGCTGAAGACCATGCCACGCATGCCAAGAAAATGGGCAGTATTCTCCAAATACGGGAAAACTGAAGCGTCATGATGAAGAGCGGAGTTCCTAATTTCGAAAAATAGGATGGATTGAGTAAATCTTATAATTGGTATTAAATTTTATTTTCTAAGACTAACCGGCCTCGTCGCTCGTTTTGCTCGTTTCCGAGGAACATACTTTTCTACGGTCAATATAAAGCTTCAACGGGGTCTGTTCCATTTGTACTCATGTAACGCTTATAATTAGCAGAAGATTGGATCGATACCCGATGCGATTCATCACCGGATCTTCATATTCTCATCAATTTTGCGTAGCTTACGAAACAATACTTTCTCCTACCTCTGCGTGTTTCTCTTGCGTATTAAACAAGCAGTACGATACTGCCCTAAATAGACAATTTCGACCGTTCTTTCTTCCATTTTACTGACTTTGTTCCCTTTGAAAATGAATTTTTTTCCAAATTCAAATATAAATTTATCATGAAAACTTGGGAACGATATGAAGAAAGGGACTTTAAAAGGCTAACTTCGTAGAGTCGTCGTCGCGTCTTAAAACCGCCATCTTCGCGAGTTTTCCCTGATCTTTTTGTGCATAGAGATTTACGTCATCGTTTTATCTAAAAAAAAATTTACAAAGCTATAAGGTGCTGCAGGTCAAGTGAATTATATACGTATGTACGTAGTGTAACAATGATCAGCACAACTGTTCTAATAGTTGAACTTTGGTCAAAGTGGCCGCGTTTAAATGTCGATTAGTTTGGTTCCGAGATGCATTTGTGAGTAAAAATGACTGACTTTTTTGCGTCATGAGATGCAACTGGTTTTCCTCGAAAATCCAATACTCACGTTGAGGTAGTTTGCTGTCACAAAATCTTCCAGATTCTTCACTCACGATGCTGGATGTGAATCTGATGCTCCCCTTAGAACAGGGGCTATTTATACTACTCGACGTCAAGGTCTTTTACATCCCATTCGGCTCTATAATCATTATATAAGTTTAACATGTGCAATTATCGATTACCTTTTATTGGTTTCAAGCGCAGCGATCCGTTAAGCCGCACACCCAACCCCAGTTTTGGAATCTACGCCATTTTTCGGACGAAAACGATTTACCAATAATTTCAATGCTTGCTTATACATGAAAGCCACGTATGTAGCCATGATTGTGATTGCGCTGTCACACCAAATTCGCAAATTCAATAACTGCAGTGTGGTAAAATAAGATGAAAGAAGCCTGTTAAAATAGTTATAGATTCGGCATTTCAATTTTCTATTTCCCATACATTTGACATAGGCGAAATTTTGATTGATAATTCTGAATTTTATAACTCGCATACGAGTGCACGTACAAAATAAATCGATAACGCCGATTTGTATTAAGTTGTTTTTTACAGCCTAGCAAGGCCTTCTACAGAAATGGTCCTCCGGCATTTTGTGGTAAGTCTGACAGTTTTGCTCTCAAAAAATTTGAAATTTTATACAAGTTTAAGTTTGACATTGAATAACATTTGAACGCGTAGATTTATCACATGGCGACTGGGGATCCATTTTGTAGAGGGTTCAATCCTCCAAAGTACTATGTCTTCGGTCTTTCTGTGTGTTCGTCCGTTGGCGAGTTATTAAATTCAGAATTAACAAATAACCTTTTTTCCACGTTGAATGAATTCAGGGTTAATTTGTTATTTTGACAGACATTTTATGTCACTTCACTGTTACTATTAATTGTGTAAACTTGAAAAAAAGTAGTCGATTTTTCTTAATCACCATACTATAGAACACACTTGCTTGTGTTTCAACATATTCTGACTTTGAAAACTATGTTTGTTTTGCAAACAAAGATTTTCAAAAATAGTTTCCGGCAAGACCCTGTGTTACATATAAGTTGCATATAAGTTTTCATTCTAATTGTTATCTGCCGCAATATATTTTTTACCAGATTGGTCCTTTCAGTCCAATTCAATCTTCATTCTTCTTACAAAATCAATCGTTGTAAAGATACAATATGGTCGAAAATGCATATGCAAAGTAGTTCTCACTTCGTTTCTGAACACTAACGGTGAAGTAAAAAAACAAAAAAAAAACAAAAAAAAAAAAACAAACCATTGATTCAAAGGGACTAGGAAGCGCAAATAAGCCGGAAATGAGATAAAATTCAAATGGCATTTGTGAAGAACTGAACCAACATACGTACAATTTCTTTTTTAAAACGTTTTATTGAAGTTTTGGTTATAAAATTTAGTGGTTAAAGTTTGAAAAATATAAATATTCAAGGGAAGTACGGGCGGATAAAGAAGACCACGTGTCTCATGCGCTGAACGGTAGGAGTTTTCGGCAATTTTCAAGCTTCATTCTCTTCGGGGGATGTTCCTTTGCAGACTGAAGCTGAAATTTTTGAGAAAACATGAAAATTAAAAAAACGTAGCTAAAATTTGAAAAACATTGAAAAACGAATGATATTTATTGTAACAACAACAATAATAATTTTCATTTTTTCACACAAACCTTGGTTCACTTTCTAGAAGAGGTTGATATCTTCATTAAAAAAAAAAAGATTTAGGAATATCAAAAAAAATTGCTCATGTTTTTTCAGTAGTTTACAAAGGCGAATTCACTTTTTACCACGTTTTCAGTCGTCAAAGGCTTTCTAGTCCCCCTGAGCCCAATATTGCGAATTTTTCAGTTTGTCTTACGCTAAAATATTTGGAAGAGATCGTAGTAACAGAATAAGGAAAAAAATTAAACATTTCCATTCTTTTCGCTTCCTAGTTCCCTAAGATAAATATACTCTTAATTTGCAGACGGTAAAATTATTTCGAAATCGCGCTCGTTCGAAATCGTTATCATCTCAATCTGTAATCAACGATGAATTAGGCAACGCTGTTGAATTTAGCAAAATATTCTTTTATGTTGCACAGCTGTGTAAATCGTCATCCAGAAATAAAGATTCCACTCAATTTCCGAAATGTTTCACGTGATCAACTCAAGTTACCAGGCATACGTATTATTTCCACGTGATAGCGCGTAAAATTTTACATCCTGCCATGCGATTAATATTCGCAGATCTTCCTTCATTACACATCAGTGATTATTTTTATCCAAATCCGTGGTGACGTATGAGTCATTTTGATTGTGAAGGTGGCAAGATCGCAGCGCTGACCAGTGTCCATTCAATCTTCGATATATAAATTGGTTTGTAAAATTGTCCGGTTTTAACCTTTTATTATAAATGGTTAAGACGGTCGGAAATCTTATCATTGACCCTCAACGCATTAACGAAGTAACGAATTTTGGAAGGGCAGTATTTTTGTTGAAGTTTGAACAGACTCGAAGTGCGCTTTCATCGTTGAAGCGAATAAACGACTAATAAATAACGTTATTCGATCAATTTTTGAAGATTATACCGACGGAAAGCAAAACATAGCCTAATCATCTCCTAGAAATTTCTCGAATCCGCGTTTTTGAATATACATAAAACTTTATATTAAGCTGCGACACGTATTTCTAACGTACACGTCGATGCTTGTGCAAGGTGAAATGATTATTATGATTTCGCAATAACAGACATTCCATATTTGAATTTATTCGAAATGTCACGCTTGAATGAATAAAAAATTACATTCATCTGCTGATCAAACTTTGCAAATCGTAGGCCAAACACGTTCAGAATATCTGTTTTTCCTTTCTACACATTTTTCTTCCAAATTCAAATAAGGCCGAATCTGCTACACGTCTCATCGAGCAGTATGAGCAGGACTTTGACTGATTTTCCGCGTGATAATTTAACATTGGATTACTGCACGGGGAACCAATATGCAAACTTCACTTGAATAAACAGTAAAAGATATTCAAATTTACCGAGTCGTTTCGTAATAAACGCGAGTTTTGAAAACGAAAAAAGTAATCTAACGTGACCCTTTTTTATTCGATACTGCGAGTGTGATTGTAGTTTCAGTATGAAGAAGGGGGGAAAGGTAAGATTGCGAAAGAAGTTTTTACTTCTCAAGCACTTTTATTCACAGGCGTTGAAGAGAGTCGCCCAATTATAAGTCGTAAAAAGACCGTAAATTTTATCAACTATTATTAATTTTTATCATTAATATATATCGTATACATATATCTCCAAGTATAGAAGTCCACGTAGTTCAAACCCAAAAGAAAGATTAACAGCCCCATACTGTATACGGTTCTGATGGAAAAAACTCCAATGCATTTTCATTTGACACTGAAGATATGGCAATAAAGAAATAGTACGAATACTTCGAATTTACTATTGCGATTTCGTATAATCCGTGTACTACATATGTATTTTATGTGCTTTATCGGTTCGGAAATAAAATGGTTCTTACCGGGATTGCTAAAAAAATGGATCCGATTCAAACACGTCCCGTATTCGAAGTTTTTACCCGAGTTTTCGGGAGCCCGAACAGCCTTAATTAAAACACTACGACCCTGAAGGTATCAGACCTTAACCTCTTAGTAAAAAAAAGAAGAAATTCTCAGGATTGACAAAACCGATTTGATTGAAAATTTAATATGTTATGAATCGATAGAGTGAAGAGCTTTTATAGATACAATGGATAGATTTTTAGTGCATTTATCTTTATACTGAAAAAAATATCACAGTAAGGAACAAAAATTTGAGAGTTAACAATTTTTTTTTATCATTAATTTAATAAGCTCAAAAACTGACCATTATGTCTATAAAAACTCTCGACTTTCTCAATAACGTGATTAATTTTCAAATAAAGCGGTCTATTTAATCCTGCGAAAAAAATTATTTTCTGTTTTTTGTTATTTCCTTGTTTTTGCCAATTGGCTGAATAAGCTATAACTTGGGGCGGCAAAACTTAGAAGCGACTTTTTTTAAAATTAGCCCGTACACTTGTTACAGGGAAATAGCTGAGCGTCACACGAATGGAAATGGATTAACAGAGTTTTTTGAAAAATTAGAGAAATTTTGAAGCCAATGTCATAAAAATGTTCCTGAAAAATGATCAGCTCAGGCGACTGAACATATTCGCGTATGGGCTATTCCGCGTCAACCGGATCAGTCGTCTCTCAGATATTTTTTTAATTTGGCATGTGGATTCTGTAGGGGGAGTTAGATTTTTGTGCCAAAGCGCGAGTCTCATAATGCAAAATTCGATTTTTTATTAACAATAACAAATTAGACTCCCATTTTTTTCAAAAATTCATAACTTCGGCAAAAAATTAGATACAATATTTTTTTTTTTTCAAATTACGCGGAAAGCTCCATAGAATTTAAAAAAAAAATACGAAATGTTAAAAAAAAGTTGTTATCAATTGTTTATTT
The DNA here is from genome assembly GCF_021901455.1 of Neodiprion lecontei. Classification (NCBI taxonomy): domain Eukaryota; kingdom Metazoa; phylum Arthropoda; class Insecta; order Hymenoptera; family Diprionidae; genus Neodiprion; species Neodiprion lecontei. Next base: position 42,869,018 of record NC_060261.1, on the reverse strand, counting down.
AACAATTAATTTTTCAAAGATTTTTAAAATGGTGACTGACTCCATAAAAAAATTTTTTTAAAATTCTGACATGTTCCTTGAACTGTACTACAACCTGTGAATTAATTCCAGAGGGGTGTTTTTCTTCGTTTTCGAGTAAAAAATCATTAAAGGTGTCTCTACGTAATGGCGGGCGGCCGGTTGCCGTCCACCGCTACCCCAATAATAATTTATTCAACAGAACTATTTTTGATCTATTTCGTACAACTTGCAAATTGTTGTAATAATGTGATATTCACTTCGCCGCCCGTGACTGCTGTATTTAGACGATCGAGACAATATTTTTTTTTTCAATTCAACGACAGGAATGAAAGGATGGAGTGTGTAACCTGTGATTGGACAAGTAACAGCCACGAAGGTTTAAAGTAGTGGTTGGCTTATCTTTATTTTGTAATTATTGGGCTACAATTTGGAGTAGGTCTCAAATACTTTTTCGCAGGCAGCAGGCCAAGAATTTCAGTTGTTAGTAATTCTCAAGGAGTTATGAATCTCGTTTGCTATAAGTTTCGTCCATTTTCTTTGCCGGATGTTTGAAAAGATCTCAGCATGTTCGTTGCCCATATATTGCACCATCAGAATGTTACGGATGGATTCAGCGGTGGTCTTACGAACTCACACCCAGGAGTACCATTGAGCCATGCTCCGGGACCTCTATGCTCGATTTTTCGTATGTATCTCTGGAAGTAAGAGAGGAGAGTCATGAATTACTTTGAACAGTAATGGAGGCTATTTGTACTCTTCAACAATAATCGATCAACTCACCCGACGTTGTCGTTCAGTCCGGAATACATATCAGCTATAACAAGTTCCAGGGTATCGGGCAGACCGTCAAAGTAATCATCCAAGTCGACCGTGACGGTGGAATTTTCCCAGTTCATCAACACAACTATTGGATTCTCGCCGTCAAGTTGCCTAGCGATACCTACCATCTGATCTTCAATAAGTTCGACGTCGACTGTTCCTTCTTCCCATACGGTGGTGTTACGTAGAGCAATTGCTTTTTGTATATTTTGGTAATGACTGAAATCGGCCTCTTTCTCAGCGGCAAGGTTTACTGTCACGTAGTCCGGATTGACCTTGAGGAAAGTTGTAGAGTTTGTGGAGAAACCTGAAAGTGGTCGATCCATATACAATTTCACGGAGAAATTTTGACGAGACTCGAGTTCAAAGGTTTACCAATCAGAGAGAAAGGTTAGCGCCTTCGTTCAAGAAAAATGGGGCATACTAACCGGCAGAAGTGGTGTTGTCCCATTGGTACGGAGTGCGCACGGGGTCTCGCGAGTACAGAGTGTAAGTTGTATTAGTCGTACTGCAAGCTCGGACATCGGTAGTTTCTGCCCACGTGAGATATGTGTTGGTCATACCGAGCTCATCACCATTGTACATGGTGAAAACACCAGGCAGCAAAAGTGTCGACAAGTGAAGTCCATCAGTTCGGTACAGTCCGATTCGTGTAGCGATTCGATTCATGTCGTGATTTCCGAGCTGCATGGAAACGAGAATCGTGAAACTTACAGAACATACAAACTTCTTCGTCTTATTCTTCTTCCAAATGGCTATGCCTCCGAAGAGGAAGTGCCAAACATGCAAACTTGACGGAACGTAGATTAATAAATGCAACAATGACTTACCACCCAATTAGCTGTTTTACCCGATGGCATATTGTCGAGCCATTCGATGAATATGTCGTAGATGTCCTCCGCTGTATCTATAACAGCGTCGTTGGCGATATCTCCGTCTTTGATGAAGTAAAAGTTGAATGGAAAGTCATCATCGTAGTCATACCATTTCATAACGTATTCAATGTCAGAGTATCCTTCCGTGCAGATGAACCGAACCTTGTCGTTACCCTTTGAGGCTGTATAATTGTTTATGTGTTCCTTCCACTCTTTCACGATAGGATAATTTTCTGGTTGATCCTTTGTTTGGGTGTGGTTCAGGTAGAAATAATTGCTTGAATCGACATCTTTGTCGGACCTAGTTTCGTTCTCCAGAGTAGAAGACTCTACGTAGTACGGCGCAGCGTCGATACGGAAGCCATCTACGTCATGATCAAGCCAGAACGTAAGAACGTTCTGAAAAGTCATGAAATTTCAGATGAATTCTCGCTGCCTCTTAAACAAACAGATGTTATTCAAATGAAAGTATGTTTTACCTTCATTTCCGACATCACGAGAGGGTTCGTCCAGTTAAGGTCGACTTCGTGCACGCTGAATTGATGAAGATAATAAGCTTCGCGTTCGTCGACCCATTCCCAAACGGTGCCGTCGTTGAAGACGTCCAACCAATTATTTGGATAGCTAAGATAGTCGCCGTAATAAACTCCTTTGTTCCAGACGTAGTAACTGTAGTATGGTTCGATTCCCTGTTTTGCTTTGAGGAACCATTCGTGTTCGTCACTCGTGTGGTTGGGAACAAAGTCGATGATTACTTTTAGTCCCAATTCATGGGCCGCAGTTACCAGTGCATCGAAATCGTCAAGTGTCCCGTAATCTGTGTTCACGGCAGTGAAATTGGAAATGTCGTAGCCACTGTCAACCATGGGAGTCTCGTATATGGGCGGCAGCCAAATGCACGTCACGCCCAGGTCGACAAAGTGTTCCATTTTGCTCTTGATACCTATTCAATTATTACAGAGCAAAGTCAGAAATATCGAAGTTGGTAATTTAACTGCATTCACCTCACTACATATGTGTACGAATTGAATGGCAAGAAAACAATGTCGCCATTGTAAAGAAAACCATGTGACTTACCATTCAGATCTCCTTTTCCATCGCCATCACTGTCCTTAAACGATTCGACCCAGACTTCGTAGATAACGTTTTTCTGCCACCACTCGGTGGGTGCGGTGACATTGTAAGTTACGGCATCAACCGATGCCGCAGCAGCAAGGATGAGGAAGAGCAGCTGGGGAGCACACATCGTGACACTCGAATTCTTCGTCGCTTGACATCTCATCCGTTTTCAGCTGTATTTATACGAATAATTGATACCGTATTTCGCCATTACTCATTGGTTTGCGGCGTGGGGGAACGCAAATAAAATGTGTTCTTTGTAAAAGCGTTTCCCCAATGAGAAGTCGTTTATTTTCATGCTTCTATAATCATAATCGGAATTCATACGTTTCTACACGGTGCGTTACCTTTTTTTCTTGTCCAAATGTAATCCTGTACACCATAGATATTGCGAAGACGGTGGGTTTGTTAGTTATTACCGCGACCAAAACCTCTTTGTTCATTGTTTCAAAGTTTCTGATGACCACTTTTAGCTAAAAATACAACTATTGTATTTATCATGGACATTGGCCGATGTTCAAGCATAAACATATTTGACCTCTTGATCTCTGCCACAACACATTAAAATCGGAAAGTTTTAATTTGATTTCAAAATATTATTAAATCAAAGAGGTAATTTTAAAAATACTGCGACATGTTGTTAGGCTAAAGCGAATGCGGTATTTTTTTGAACTTCAGACGATGAGAAAAACACGGAAAACCAATGATGAAAATGAAATTTTATGTTGCTGCTTACTGTTAACAAATCCTTGGTAATATCATACAATATCATATGATTATTTCGAAAAAAATCAACCCGCTAAACCCGTTAAGTGGCTTTATAATAATTACTGAAAATTTTAGATTTTTCGGTAATGAAAACTTCAGTTGCCTTAAAAATATAAAAGCCTAAGACAACGCAGTAATCAATTTATGTTTCAACTGTTTTTGGAACATGCTGGACCGATTTCAATGAATCAAAAACGAAAATTTTATTCATGTAAATCAATAAAAATATATAACTGCAAGGTGACCCAGCATCAAGTGACCAAAGTGATAGGGGTTATAGAGGCGGTCGAACTGCGTAAATGAACCTTTATTTAGGCAACAGAGTACATTGAGCGCCGGCATGTCACAAAATTATTAGGTATGTTTGAGAGGGTGAACCACCCTCTCTGTTTTACTCTTCATTCACGGTATCATACATTTGCCAATCCATTCTGATATGACTGGTGCCATTATATCGAAAACACAAATGTTGTGTATGTGTACTCGTGCATACTTGAAGAAACATCCATAAAGGGTGTAAACTACCCCTCAAGTAAGGGTAAGTACGAATAATTATATTTGTATGATGGAAAAATTTCTTTTTGCACCGTGCAGATCTTACAACAGCTATATGATTACAACCGGGTATTTGACTATGTGTTTGTGATCCACCGAAACTAAAATCAACAGGGTTTTCAAAATATTCTGGTTTTTCCGTTGTATAATTACTTTTGAACCATTAATATTTAGAAAGATTTACCTAGCGCGGATATGAAAGTCGATTATGTGTAAGAGATTGCAGTTCGATAATTTTATTCTTTAAACGTAAATTTATTTCAGAATCCAATAAAGTTAACGCCGTCTGAAAAATGTCAAAAATTTTCCCATATCCGGAATCTAAATACATCAAGCGGTTGAATTTTTCCAATCGTATCTAGCCTTTGTGTATAACCATTGGAAATATATATTTATTTCGAGGGGCTGCTTCTCCAACGACCTTCGGGCAGTGTCCACTCCAAAAATATATCAGTAATACGCTGTCACTACAGGGATTAAGAAAAATACTTTTTCCAATCAAGCTTTGAAATGCTTGAATATTATACGATCCAAGCCATTACGATATTCCACCCTTGACTCCACAATCGGAATTGTCACGTTTATAGTTCGCAATGTAAAAAATCGCAAGAATCTTTTACAAGTTTATGCATGTTCAACTAAAGATGCGACGCAAAACTATTTCATACGCATCAGGCATAGCGGATGATTCCGTTTTATTCACGGTTCTCCGTATTATCTGAAGTTGTATATAATTGTTCAATGCAGAGTGCTCGGATGAAACGGGCGTCTCGAATAATGTCGGAGAACGCTGTCAAATCTGGAGAATTTTGAGAAAATCTCAGGCGTTCGGTAGGATAATTGGATGCGCATTTAGTTCTATCGAAACGTGCCGGACTTGACAATTTCACCGGGCGCTCCCCCTGAAATTCTTTCCGGATGATGGAATTCCAACAGGATGTTTACCGTTTTCAAGCGAAGCGAATTTTCAGAACTAAAGAGTTTTAACAAGTTTTCTCCCTTGTGGGTTAGGAAGCACGTGAAATCTTCGTGATAAACTAATATCAAATCAAGTGTGATACATAACGGCGAAATTAAGGAAATGACTAAAAATATTATCTCAGTAAAATACTCCACACTGTTGAATGATGTTCTCTTTGTAAAATGAATTTTTCACCCGAAGGATTTACAAAAATGACAATTTACACATTACGTATACTTTACGATAAATACAGCTGTGCAATGAAAAAAATGTTTGGAAAAACTCACTGTAGTGCGTAATAAAATAATTTCAAATTGCGCAACTAATAAATCGAAACTTCCGGAATAGTTTTAAGAAACTGTAGCTATACTAACTTTCAAATAATTGCGTGGTACGTGCGAGAATTTCCATTGTCTATGTCAACGCTATCTTTTCATCGTTTATAGAAGCGTTCAAAAATTACGTCATACCTACTTCGAACTTTGTACTCAATATTTTTTTAAAACAAATAATTTTTTTGCCAGAATCCCGGCTAGATGCCGACCAGGTCCTAAAATTGCAGCCAAATTTCTATCCGTAGGTATGTCTATGAGTTATTTCCAATTTTGGCCAATCCTTGGGCAAAACATACGTAGAAGGATCGTTTCGGCCAGGAGAGAATTTCTAGTGAATGATTACTTTTCACTTTGCGTTCCTGAATGAAAGCTAAGAATTATTTTACCATTACAATAAATAGTAACGTATGTATCGAAAAAACATGAAATATACCCTAGAACTTTAATGGGAATTTCTTGTATCATGTCCCTCCTTCCTTTACAGCTGAGCTTACGTAATTCCTTAGCAGTACTTGGTACGAATTACGATCGACCTTCGTGGCATCTCTTGTCATTTCAGGTGTGTCACGTACAGAAAAATTAGCTTAATAATCCACGATATCCGCCTACCTAAATTGCGCCGTGTTGCGGAACTAATACATACCTGAAAAAATAATCAATTTAGTGCAATGTTACGGAAATAAGACCGAAGTTTCCTTGATCATCAATTCAGCTGTGTAATGGTAGACAGAAACCTCGCTAAAATTAACTACATTACGTCGCACATTAACCGAAATTCGAGGCAATAATAATCATCCCTCTAGTTATTTCTACTAAATATTCAAATTGAGTTTACTTCAAGTTGATTAGTCATAAAACCCATGATTTCGATTATCACTGCTTGCAAAATTCATTATGAATACGCAGATGAATCGAATTGTTGTGAAAATCATTCGTCAGTTCCTGTGACGAATCATTTAGCGCATCGAATATTTCAAGTGGTATGCATTTCTGTAGAATTTGAGAGAGTTTGTTTTATCACTTGTTCCGAAAGCTTGCGCGTGTAAGTTCTCGTTACATTTCATCTCGATGGTTTAAACATTACTGGAAGACTCATTGATGTAATGACAGAGAAGAATTTGCGCGTCTGAATTTCGAAGGGTTACGAATTACTTATAGCATTAGCAATATGAACAGCTGGTTCTTGGAGATGCAAAGATACGGGGGTTGAGTTGTCGTGAAATGCCCCATATATATATATATTGATTTATTTGCAAACTGTTTCCGCCTTGTCCACATGAAAATTCGAAGACACCCCAAATAAGGACCAACCTAATATATATATATTATATATATTATATATATTATATATATATATATCATCCCCAAGAGTTGAAGATGAACCCTCGACGTTGAAGGTAAACCCTTAGCGATAAAGGTTAATTCCTAACAATTGAGGGTTCAATCCCCAAGACATGAAGGTGAATCCTCGACGTTGAAGGTACACCTTCAACGATGAGGGTAATTCATATCCCTAAGATTTAACTGATATTAAATGTGAGGGTGAACTATCAACATTGCGGGGATTGTCCCCTGCAACCCCAAGGGATACACCTATCTCTTCTTGAGGGTAAACTCTAAAATTTGAGTGTCGACGCGAAAATATAATATGTAAAAGATTGGTGGTGAAGCCTTGATTCCATTGCAGGGTAACATAACCCGTGAAATTTCCAAGGTAATTCTTATGATATTCGTTGAAGTTCTATTACTCTCAACAACATGTGAAATGATCTATCTACATATTATTTATAGCAAAACCAATGATTCAATTTGAATTCAACTTTCGAGCAGCTCGCTGGAATTGAGCCATCGCATCATATAGTATAAGGATCACTATTGATGTTGCATTTTACTTACCCTGCATGCCATTATGCAACGCACCAAAAGAATACTACTTAGTTTTTTCAGGGTTGAAATTAGAAATCATAAACTACACTTTATATGGGGATTCTCACGTCAACTCGGTGAATCAAAAACATTGACCCTCTTCGATTTTCTCAGTCATTTTTTATATGATAGTTCTTGGAAATTATCTGAAAATTATCGAATCTGAATATTTTATATATTTTCATATAGTGTATGTACATTGTACATGTACGCATACATCTTCATTATAATATAATAATGAATGGAATGCATTGCGTATAGATAATTCTTCGTGGCTATATGAATTATACATACGTACGTTAAATTTTATTCACGATTATTTTTCTGCGTGGGGATGCATTATACCCTCCTTCTATATTAAACGCGAATTCGTATAGATATACAAGAATTTAATAATGTTTATATATAATTTTCGTGGCATTCAATGATAAAAATGAATATCCAAATGCATATATAACATATGTATATGATAGATTCAAGATATCAAATGAGAAATAACCAGACAACTTCTTGATGAGTCAGTTTCTATTGTATTTACTAATAGTGTGTAATGGACTTTTGTAATACCGTTATATCTATAATCCCAATGAAATGACACAATAAGCTCTTGACTCGAGAATTCTTTCAAAGTGAATCCTCGATTGGGAGGTTCACCCTCAACTCGGAGATAAACCCTTGACTTGGGGGTTAACCCTCACTTAAGAGGTAAGCTCTCAACTTGGGAGTAAACTCTAGACTTGGGAGTAAACCTTCGACTTCGAGGTTAACCCTGAATTAAGGGGTACGAACAGATTTTCACATTATTTGAAAATTATCAATTAACTTTCGTTCATAACAATATAATGATATACCATCCGGTTACACTTGACTACGAAAATTTGTTCTACTTTATTTCGAAATTATTGTGCGTGAACTACAAATCGGTAAGTAATAGTTATTCAAGTTTAGAGTCCATTGTTATACGTACGACTTGAAACGGACCTCGAATACATTTTTTGCGTTATTTTAAAGGGGCGAAGATAACGTTTCCAAGTAATCATCAAAAGTTAAACTTTAGTTTGTGATGAGTTTCGGCCAGACTGATCGTCGAATGGTGCAAGGAACGTCAATCCATCGTTGATGCTTGTGTGCAAAATTGTCGTAAGAACAAAATATCTCGGATTGATTCGGAATGGCTCTACGAACTTGTACCCAGAAGTACCATTGCGCCATACGCTGGGATGTACATGCTTGATTTGTTGTAAGTATCTCTGAAAGTCGAGAAATGAGTGATAGAAGTACTTTGAACGACGATCGGGATTGATTGACTTTTCAATTGGGCTATAGCCAACGGTGCGAATAAGGGATCAGAGGAGGACGACTTAGTAGTAACATTGGACAGAGCTTCTAATATCGACGACGCTGGAGCCGGGATTCGATCCGACCATCTCTCTTTCGCACCATAGATCTCGCACGGGCCTCGATATTCCACGATCCATCCCATAAGACACGACATCCCAGGGAATATCCCCATGAACAAGGAAGACGCTGAGCCCACGGAAATTAGACGAACTACCGAGTTATAAATTAATGACAGTTTTTCGATGTATGGTTAAGGTTGCATGATCACACAAGAATTGGTAAGAATTAGTAAGCGGTCGATAACCCTTCAAGGTTTCGGTCACCCATCATTTCATTTTGTGATTTTCTTTTATAAATAGTTAACAAATAAACAAGATTCTTATAGTGTATGCATCATGCCTTGAAAAAGGCACGCCAAGTTTCACGTACTAGTATAGTGTTTTTTTTCTCTCGTTTTTCAATAGCATTACATAGCAGTTGCCAATCCTTTGCTTGCAATCACATAGCGGTAGTACGGTTTGGTAACACACTCATAGTTGGATGTCAAAATAAACATTCATTCCCTGCTCACATCGCGATCGGAAAACTTTATCAATTTTTGACTCGTCTGATCGGCACCGCCGTATTTTATTTGTAATTCGAAAGTATGTTTATGTGTGAGTTTTTTTTAATTTTCTTCATACTCAATTATCACTTATAGTTGGATAAGTTTAGGGTTAGTCTGAACCCAGAGTAGCAGCATTGTGATTCCTAAGAGATATGAAAACTGAGGGTCAAGTTTCAATCGTACGTTTATAGTAAATTGACAGACATGTACTTGGTGATAGTGCGTGATTTGAATCTTTTTTCGTACGAGGTGATTATATGCATACATTTTTGATCAGAGATGGTGTTTTTGTGGGTAATGACCACATTTTAAATATACTTGGCGAAAGGTTTTCGCACCGGATGTGCTTTCTGGAGGGATTATATATACGACTCTTATACCACGGAGTCGAGTACAAGTGAAAAGTTTTACTAGGTAGGGTCTTTCGATCATGAGTTTCGTCGAAGTTTCTGCGATTGGATTCTGGCACTTGGAACAAAACTGGCTAATTGACTACAAATCAACTAATCTATCTCGATCGAGATAAAGTGATGAATGCGCCGATGTCATAAGACGTCTTCTATATTTTTCGAAAAACTACCGTGGTGTCCAATTTTTTCATAATATTTCAAGAGCCTATTTTTTTAATGTACCTACCATATAGTATTAACCTATTTTACATATTTCTGTTATCGGATGATGAAAGACTGCGGTTCATTTTCAATTTGAAAAGGATAAATTTTGGGAACGCCACGGAAGAGTTCTCGGTTATTTCGAATTGTTTGCGAAAATTTATCCAAAACAGACGATAGTATAACGGAGGAAAACTTTGCATTTTACGCAGGCCAACATTATGCGTATGTGGCAACACTCGGATTGAATATAATCAACGCTTACGATTACGGACATGGCTAAACTTGTTTCCTAGCTGTGTGGCAAGCACAGAGACGTACGAAAAAAAAAGTTTGAAATAACGTATTACTGATACTGTTTTTCTGACTTGTTAATTTTTTTCTAATATTCTCACTTTAATGAATTCAAACCAATTCACAGTACGTGCAGTGCAATTCATGTCAGAAACAATACACAGTTTGTAAATTATTTAAACAAGAAATCGATGTGTCTTTTATCTCACAAATCATACGTATGAAAGAAGAGATTATTAATTAATACTCAAAAACAAAAATTCAGAAAAAGGTTTATCAGCATGATCAATACTTTGCGTCATGGTCCCTGATGCAAGGATATGTTAACTCCGTATTATGCGAATTTCCACATGATTTATCACGAAGTACTTACTTGCAGAGACAAGAAGGAGCTATTGCAACATTTTTTCACTCACGAAAACAATTAAAAGAACAGTAAAAAATTATTACAATTCGACGTGTTAGGGCAACACAGGAATCATGTCTTTGAAATAAAAGTATGGCTGTAATAAAATTCGCGAGTTATATCACGTTTGGCTTTGCAGTTATGTCGCAATAAAGATGGTAAAACACTGAATAAATTTCCAATAAGTTTTTACACGGGTTAGGAAAAACCATCAACATACAGCAATAGCCTAATGGCTGAAGCTTTTTTAGTTGTGTCGATACTGAAATATTGATCACTCACGGAAAGATAGTCGCGTTGTCATCTTTATCTGTCTTGGCTCAAATCACGTTTGCACTAAAGTTGTCACGAAGGTAGTAGTTTACTACATTTATTTATGACCTAGAAGATAAAATTACACCGAAAGGTTTCTATAAGATGGGCTTTTGTACTCGTGGAGCATGCCAACTGGTGACGGTTAGCTCAAGGTACGTACAAAGTCATTTAAGTAAGCCGAAAGGCTGTCATTAGAAGATCTTAACAGGGCGAGTACACCAGAACAACTAACAGTTGTGTCATTCGTATCGGTATGGACGAGATTGGAGGGCTTATATTCAATCGATTTTCTAATCAAATCTTTGACTATGATTCTCCATTTTTCACAAGAGACCAACACAACGTAATATGAGGTACTAGAAATATCATGATTCTTGTTATTGGAAAGCCATTTCTCAAATTCTGCTTACTAAAAAATGCCGAAAATGGATCACTTGTTAAACTGCCAACTGTTTATATTTTTATGTAACTATGACCTGGGTGTTGTAAATATTTCAAAGAACTGCCTATAGAATCATTCAAATATCTGTTGCAACAGTAGCAAGAAGTTACTGTTAATAAGAAATAAAAGAGTTGAAAAATAAATTTTTTTTCACTCAACAGTATTTCCTGGAAATTTACCGTGAGACTTTCGGGATGACAATTTTTTTCCGAATTAATTGGCTACTGCCGGTTATATTGGCCTGCACTGGCTTATCTGCGACTGAACTGGACGTTATTTACGAATGGAAATACGTTGACTATGTATGGCAAAGTACGGATCAAAAACAAGATGCCATCGAACAGGGTGTTTACAACCACTCGAGAATCTTGATGTTTGACCAACAGCCACTGCCAGGTACACCTCTCGTAATGATTAACTGTCGCTCGTAGTAAATCGTTACTGACTGCTTCGATGCCGCAGCTCTACTCATCGTCGTCGATTTACAATAGGAATATGGCAAATTTGAACATGAATTGGGTGGTCATGGCACAACCGACCGCACTAAAAATTATAAAATTTTTAAATTTCTTTGTCCATATCTTACAATATTCTGTTGGTAAGAAATCAGTTCAGATCTATCACAGAGTCTAATTCACTTGTGTCTACATGCTTAGATGGCCGACGAATGGTAACAACTCCGAAATTCTACAATAACCCGGCGACTCTATCGACGATTTCGGACGCAACCGGCGACGGTGGTCCATTGCTGGCTCCGTACCCAGATTGGAGCTGGCACAATAAGTCATCGGGAGACTGTTCGGGGATCACGAGCGTCAACAGAGCAGTTGCAAGTATATTGAAAGGTGGCTGGTAAGAATATTCGGTACACATCTTTACACGTGATATTTAATTTGTCACAGATCGACGACTGCGGCAGAATTTGGATAGTGGACTCTGGTACAATCGGCAACGAACTGATATGCCCGGCCAAGATTCTCGCCTTCAGCTCGACGACCGACGAGCTGCTGGAGAGCTTTGAATTCTCGAGCGATTTACTGCGCGGTCCCTGGAACAACGACACGGGAATACTCGAAATACAAGTCGTAGAATGCTCTGCTAACGCTTGCGACGATTACTGGGTTAGTCGACTACAGTTTCAATTACGATTCGTTCCGTTCTAGACATCGTTTACAGCATCTGGAATTATGGTGAAACGGCGTTGGTCTTGGACTGAATATAATGACATATTATTCGTATTCCACTTTGGCTAAATTGATGATTTATATAGTGGAAAATCAACGGTTATTGTACACTTACAGGTATACATTGGCGATGTATCGAGCTACGGCATGGTGATTTTCAACGGAGAGAAGGCGTGGCGATTAAACGATGAGATTTTCCTCCCGTCCGAAGCTGGCTCGCAATTTAGCATTGCTGGAGAAAATTTCACCATGGGCATTGGACCTTCTGGCTTTTTGTTAACTCTCGATGGATTTCTGAAGGAGAAATATTTGATGTTTAAGGCCTTATCTTCCTTTAAGACGTACGCGGCTTCTTTGGAAGACATGCATAATACCCAGTACTCGGGAAGTAACGTCACATACTACGTTAGCAATTGGACAGCATCGAGTCATGAAGTTGGAAAGGTTTTTACAAAATACGGAGGTATCGTCATCACTGGATTCACTGATGAAACGGAATTGGTGTGTTGGAATCTACAGAATCCTCTGGATAACGGCTACGTCGTACGTACAATGCCGCATTTCTCCGATAAAATTTGTCCGCACAATTTAATTAGTTGTTTCAAAAATTTCCTATGATTTCGAACTTTTAACGCGATTACACGCCGTGGTTTAGAATAAGTTTCAGATCTGCAGCTCTGATGTATGGTTGCGAATGATTTCAGGGTGTTCTGGAGCAGAGTGAAACTACCTTGCAGTATATTTCCAGCGTCAAGCCCATAATAGAAGACGGTAGTGACATCGAGACAGTCTGGGTATTGACGAATAGATTCCAGAAGTACGTATTGGGCACGATGAATTTCGACGAGATAAACTTCAGAATGATAACGGCCGACGTCGCTGCCCTTGTCAAAGACACTGTATGCGAACCGGAGGATCACGAAGTTTTGGATAGTATACTTGATATAAATTTTCTTTACCTGAAAACTGTATCCGTATAAACTGTCACCGACCGTATTAGCGTGGCGCGTAGCGTGCGAAACTAAATTCTTGGTAAGGAATATTTCGCATTCTTAGACTACTTCGGTAGCTACACAAACTCGGGTATATTCGTTCTTCAGTCGTATTAAAATGTCAGAAAATAAAGTTTTTCAACAATCATACTTCATTATTGCACAAGATTGCTTACGCCTAAAATACAAAAAAGAATTTACTTCATAGAATCGAATTTTCCAAGATATTACGGACGAACACGTTGGATTTGCGAGGGTTTATCGTTTGGGGTCGCATAGAAACATCGCTACCGAGTGCGATTAATATTTTTATGGACTTCACGGCTTCATATAAGTCTTGGATCAATAAAATACCGATCGCAGTACATCGTGCAAGAAGGGAATAATTGACTTTTATTCCTGTGTTACATAAAAACGTTTGTTCTCGACTTATTATCAACTCTGGACACATTGTTGACTTGAAAAACGGGACTCACTCGGTATACATATGATATGTTACGATATTTATAGACTTTATAGATATATGTTGTAACGCTAATTTGTTATACCATCAGCTGAGGACTCACCGTTGACACTTTGGTGCGATTCTCTAATTACTCTGAATTCAATGAACAAGAATAAAACGATATCTGTTGGGCGCCAGACGCTTCAACATCGATTTCGAAATAAATATGTGATACGATATTAGTAATTAGAGAACCCGTTGTATGGCTGGCTAGGCTCAGGTACTCACACGAACTACTAGAGTGGCGGTATTCAAGATAGCTAACGATAATTAAAGAATTAAAGTAATAAAGAATAAGCTCAAGTCAGGATAAATTAACAAGTCAATCAGTCGCATATTGTCGATTAGGTTCACAAATTCGCGTCGGTCAAACTGGATTACAAAAATTAGCAGCAATCGATAAGTCAACAAGAATAGTTCGCAAGATTTTCGATGGAATAAAATTAAACGGCAGTTGAACAAAGACGACAGTTAACAGAGAGAACTGAGCGTAGGTTCGGAGAAGCGATATAATGCAAAAACCTACTTAAGACTATGCGTCACTAGGCGACGTGATTTCACCTAATTTCCAAAGATGGACGCTACGATAATTATTAGCCTGTTAATTTAATGCGAGAATGAGAACTTTATTAGAAATCGATAGTTAACGAAAGTGACGATAGCTTGGATGTTAGTAACGAAAGACTAAGACAGACCTTACGATAGAGTTTAACTTATAAGAAAGATTGAGATTAATTAATAATTTACGAAAATCGGTAGCTTTGACCAGAGAATATTAATTACAGTAAATTACGAGGGATAATTTACGAGAGCGTTATCGCTAGGTGATCAAAATGCTAAATTCCTATACTCAAAAAATTCGACATACCAAAGACAAATACAATACGATAAAACAGAGAACATGAGCAACTTCGTAATGATATGTGACAAAAGCGGAAGCTTTACCTCAGCCTGTGACCCGGGCTCACAAGCACTGAATTTAATTTAAATTAAACTTATCGATAGCACAGAAGAGAGAAGGTAAGAGAAAGGTAATCTGTAGTGAAAGGAAAGAAGTTAAACGATAGTGCAAACGAAAGAGGGTTTTCGAGAAGAACGATAGCGACGATAACGATGGCGGTAAGGAAGAAGGAAAGGCAGAGTAACTGAAGGAAAAGTCTAGATCAACGAGAGTAAGACAGGAAGGAACGTGGCCTCATATTTCCCGCTAATTTGGTTTTGCTGGACATATGGCTTCATATTTCCCGCAAATGCGTTAAGATGGAATAATATGTTACTTTCATTCCGCTTTTCCGGTTAAAAAAGTTAACTTTATGGTTGAGTCGGGAATAATCTAAACAAATACTATTTCAAAGTTAAGACAAGCATAATGAGGCTGGTATAACAGAATTTTTGTAACGCCAAAAAAGTAATTTGTATTCATAATTCACTTCATACAAATCCTATACAAATAAGAATGAATTGTCTTATAGTACTGCCTGATTTCAACATCGTTTCGAATTCACCAAAGAAGTACCTTTGCAACGATCTTTTCATACTTTCAAAGTGTCTTGATATGCTTTATTTCTTCCCATAAATTACGCGTTCAATCAAAAACGAGAAACATTTGGTATAACAAATCTTGCGAGCTTCCACATTTGTGATGCGCATATAGACCGATGTGCTGATACGAACTTATACATACATAAAAACCATGTTATATGTATACTACAGAAGCTTCGCCACCCTGGATTCTGTTCCGAAATTTTTCTTTGTAAACTGTAATTCACATTTTTCTTGATATCTTTTGACAGTACGAAGAAATTTGTTGTACGAAAGATATAAATGTTTTAAAAATCTTTTCATAATCTAGAAAACGATTCGTCTATGTGGCTTCCACATTACGTAGCAGTAGGTGCTGCCCCATATATATATATATATATATATATATACACATATATTAGGTTGGTCCTTATTTGGGGTGTTTTCGAATTTTCCTGCGGACAAGACGGAAAAAGTTTGCAAATAAATCAATAAAAAAGTACGCCAAACCGGGAGCCTGTAAGCCAACCCTAAGTACTCCCGCCAAGGCCATGAATTTTCCCATGTAATTTCAATGGGAATTCGGACTTACTGCACTATTTTTTTCCCCCCCCGCCTAAATAGTATTTTGAAAAATCTGAAACTTGGCATATGTCTTTCCTATATTCATAGATATTCTACAAAAAATTGGGCGATTTAGAACGATGAAATTAACAAAGTACCAGCGCATCAAAGTTGTGTCATAAAGTAAAAAATCACCATTTAAGGAAATAAGATAATATTTATTTCGTTAAATTATATAATTAGAATCTAATTGTTTGATATTATTTATTAATCCATTTATTTCGTTAAATGGTGACACTGTTACTTCACGTAGCTGGAAATGAAGGTTGCGGATCGCCTTAAAGTAGCTGTAAGAGTGCGAGAACAGAATTGAAGGAACGTAAAATCTGGAGGATGTCACATTGTACCAAATTTGTCAACATTATTTCATACATTTTCAACTTCCTGTTTCTCTATTTTCAAAGAAAAAAGGAAGTTATTATAATTACCCCGAAAATGAAAAGTCGAGTTTTCACTAGACTTCGACGCTTCCAGATCTAGAGAATCACCTCCAATCATTTCCAGATGGACCTCTCTCTGTGTGAGTGTGTATGTACGTATCTGATCAATTTTTTTAACCGACGATATCTCGAGAACATGGTGCGATGGAAAAATGTCAATGATGTACAGGATTTTACCCTCATGGAAAAAAACCCTCAATTTTTGCGGGTAAGCCTTAAAATTTAAGGATTCACCCTAAAAGTTGAGGATAAACCCCTAAATTTGGGGGTTTACCCCCAAAAATTGAAGGTAAATCATCATTAATGGAGGGTTTATCTCCAACAGTTGGAGATTAACCCTCAACGATTGAAGGTTCATCCCCCAGAGTTGAAGATGAACCCTCGACGTTGAAGGTGAAGCCTCAACGTTGAAGGTAAACCCTTAGCGATAAAGGTTAATTCCTAACAATTGAGGGTTCAATCCCCAAGACATGAAGGTGAATCCTCGACGTTGAAGGTACACCTTCAACGATGAGGGTAATTCATATCCCTAAGATTTAACTGATATTAAATGTGAGGGTGAACTATCAACATTGCGGGGATTGTCCCCTGCAACCCCAAGGGATACACCTATCTCTTCTTGAGGGTAAACTCTAAAATTTGAGTGTCGACGCGAAAATATAATATGTAAAAGATTGGTGGTGAAGCCTTGATTCCATTGCAGGGTAACATAACCCGTGAAATTTCCAAGGTAATTCTTATGATATTCGTTGAAGTTCTATTATTCTCAACAACATGTGAAATGATCTATCTACATATTATTTATAGCAAAACCAATGATTCAATTTGAATTAAACTTTCGAGCAGCTCGCTGGAATTGAGCCATCGCATCATATAGTATAAGGATCACTATTGATGTTGCATTTTACTTACCCTGCATGCCATTATGCAACGCACCAAAAGAATACTACTTAGTTTTTTCAGGGTTGAAATTAGAAATCATAAACTACACTTTATATGGGGATTCTCACGTCAACTCGGTGAATCAAAAACATTGACCCTCTTCGATTTTCTCAGTCATTTTTTATATGATAGTTCTTGGAAATTATCTGAAAATTATCGAATCTGAATATTTTATATATTTTCATATAGTGTATGTACATTGTACATGTACGCATACATCTTCATTATAATATAATAATGAATGGAATGCATTGCGTATAGATAATTCTTCGTGGCTATATGAATTATACATACGTACGTTAAATTTTATTCACGATTATTTTTCTGCGTGGGGATGCATTATACCCTCCTTCTATATTAAACGCGAATTCGTATAGATATACAAGAATTTAATAATGTTTATATATAATTTTCGTGGCATTCAATGATAAAAATGAATATCCAAATGCATATATAACATATGTATATGATAGATTCAAGATATCAAATGAGAAATAACCAGACAACTTCTTGATGAGTCAGTTTCTATTGTATTTACTAATAGTGTGTAATGGACTTTTGTAATACCGTTATATCTATAATCCCAATGAAATGACACAATAAGCTCTTGACTCGAGAATTCTTTCAAAGTGAATCCTCGATTGGGAGGTTCACCCTCAACTCGGAGATAAACCCTTGACTTGGGGGTTAACCCTCACTTAAGAGGTAAGCTCTCAACTTGGGAGTAAACTCTAGACTTGGGAGTAAACCTTCGACTTCGAGGTTAACCCTGAATTAAGGGGTACGAACAGATTTTCACATTATTTGAAAATTATCAATTAACTTTCGTTCATAACAATATAATGATATACCATCCGGTTACACTTGACTACGAAAATTTGTTCTACTTTATTTCGAAATTATTGTGCGTGAACTACAAATCGGTAAGTAATAGTTATTCAAGTTTAGAGTCCATTGTTATACGTACGACTTGAAACGGACCTCGAATACATTTTTTGCGTTATTTTAAAGGGGCGAAGATAACGTTTCCAAGTAATCATCAAAAGTTAAACTTTAGTTTGTGATGAGTTTCGGCCAGACTGATCGTCGAATGGTGCAAGGAACGTCAATCCATCGTTGATGCTTGTGTGCAAAATTGTCGTAAGAACAAAATATCTCGGATTGATTCGGAATGGCTCTACGAACTTGTACCCAGAAGTACCATTGCGCCATACGCTGGGATGTACATGCTTGATTTGTTGTAAGTATCTCTGAAAGTCGAGAAATGAGTGATAGAAGTACTTTGAACGACGATCGGGATTGATTGACTTTTCAATTGGGCTATAGCCAACGGTGCGAATAAGGGATCAGAGGAGGACGACTTAGTAGTAACATTGGACAGAGCTTCTAATATCGACGACGCTGGAGCCGGGATTCGATCCGACCATCTCTCTTTCGCACCATAGATCTCGCACGGGCCTCGATATTCCACGATCCATCCCATAAGACACGACATCCCAGGGAATATCCCCATGAACAAGGAAGACGCTGAGCCCACGGAAATTAGACGAACTACCGAGTTATAAATTAATGACAGTTTTTCGATGTATGGTTAAGGTTGCATGATCACACAAGAATTGGTAAGAATTAGTAAGCGGTCGATAACCCTTCAAGGTTTCGGTCACCCATCATTTCATTTTGTGATTTTCTTTTATAAATAGTTAACAAATAAACAAGATGCTTATAGTGTATGCATCATGCCTTGAAAAAGGCACGCCAAGTTTCACGTACTAGTATAGTGTTTTTTTTCTCTCGTTTTTCAATAGCATTATATAGCAGTTGCCAATCCTTTGCTTGCAATCACATAGCGGTAGTACGGTTTGGTAGCACACTCATAGTTGGAAGTCAAAATAACAGACAACATTCCCTGCTCACATCGCGATCGGAAAACTTTATCAATTCTTGACTCGTCTGATCGGCACCGCCGTATTTTATTTGTAATTCGAAAGTATGTTTATGTGTGAGTTTTTTTTAATTTTCTTCATACTCAATTATCACTTATAGTTGGATAAGTTTAGGGTTAGTCTGAACCCAGAGTAGCAGCATTGTGATTCCTAAGAGATATGAAAACTGAGGGTCAAGTTTCAATCGTACGTTTATTGTAAATTGACAGACATGTATTTGGTGATAGTGCGTGATTTGATTCTTTTTCGTACGAGTTGATTATATGCATACATTTTTGATCAGAGATGGTGTTTTTGTGGGTAATGACCACATTTTAAATATACTTGGCGAAAGGTTTTCGCACCGGATGTGCTTTCTGGAGGGATTATATATACGACTCTTATACCACGGAGTCGAGTACAAGTGAAAAGTTTTACTAGGTAGGGTCTTTCGATCATGAGTTTCGTCGAAGTTTCTGCGATTGGATTCTGGCACTTGGAACAAAACTGGCTAATTGACTACAAATCAACTAATCTATCTCGATCGAGATAAAGTGATGAATGCGCCGATGTCATAAGACGTCTTCTATATTTTTCGAAAAACTACCGTGGTGTCCAGTTTTTTCATAATATTTCAAGAGCCTATTTTTATAATGTACCTACCATATAGTATTAACCTATTTTAGATATTTCTGTTATCGGATGATGAAAGACTGCAGTTCATTTTCATTTTGAAAAAGGATAAATTTTGGGAACGCCACGGAAGAGTTCTCGGATATTTCGAATTGTTTGCGAAAATTTATCCGAAACAGCGATAGTATGACGGAGGAAAACTTTGCATTTTACGCAGGCCAACATTATGCATATGTGGCAACACTCGGATTGAATATAATCAACGCTTACGATTACGGATATGGCTAAACTTGTTTCCTAGCTGTGTGGCAAGCACAGAGACGTATGAAAAAAAAGTTTGAAATAACGTATTACTGATACTGTTTTTCTGACTTGTTAATTTTTTTCTAATATTCTCAGTTTGATGAATTCAAACCAATTCACACTACGTGCGGTGCAATTCATGTCGGAAACAATACACAGTTTGTAAATTATTTAAACAAGAAATCGATGTGTCTTTTATCTCACAAATCATACGTATGAAAGAAGAGATTATTAATTAATATTCAAAAACAGAAATTCAGAAAAAGGTTTATCAGCATGATCAATACTTTGCGTCATGGTCCCTGATGCAAGGATATGTTAACTCCGTATTATGCGAATTTCCACATGATTTATCACGAAGTACTTACTTGCAGAGACAAGAAGGAGCTATTGCAACATTTTTTCACTCACGAAAACAATTAAAAGAACAGTAAAAAATTATTACAATTCGACGTGTTAGGGCAACACAGGAATCATGTCTTTGAAATAAAAGTATGGCTGTAATAAAATTCGCGAGTTATATCACGTTTGGCTTTGCATTTATGTCGCAATAAAGATGGCAAAACACTGAATAAATTTCCAATAAGTTTTTACATAGGTTAGGAAAAATCGTCAACATACAGCAATAGCCTAATGGCTGAAGCTTTTTTAGTTGTGTCGATACTGAAATATTGATCACTCACGGAAAGATAGTCGCGTTGTTATCTTTATCTGTCTTAGCTCAAATCACGTTTGCACTAAAGTTGTCACGAAGGTAGTAGTTTACTACATTTATTTATGACCTAGAAGATAAAATTACACCGAAAGGTTTCTATAAGATGGGCTTTTGTACTCGTGAAGCATGCCAACTGGTAACGGTCAGCTCAAGGTACGTACAAAGTCATTTAAGTAAGCCGAAAGGCTGTCATTAGAAGATCTTAACAGGGCGAGTACACCAGAACAACTAACAGTTGTGTCATTCGTATCGGTATGGACGAGATTGGAGGGCTTATATTCAATCGATTTTCTAATCAAATCTTTGCCTATGATTTTCCATTTTTCACAAGAGACCAACACAACGTCATACGAGGTACTAGAAATATCATGATTCTTGTTATTGGAAAGCCATTTCTCAATTCCTGCTTACTAAAAAACGCCGAAAATGGATCACTTGTTAAACTGTCAAGAGGGAAAAAGCAGTTGCGAATAATGAAGAAAGAATTCATTCAATTTTTTTTTCTGCCTTACTTTCCCCCGATCTTCCCTACTATATAAAATCTAACATTGTATCAGCTGTGTACAAACTATAGGAAAACATGAGTAAATGATTTGATAATTGATTTTCGCATCAATAGATTTAGACAACGGGAAATGGTAGGTTCAACAAGAGCCAAAAACCTTCGATTTTTCAGGATTAGCTTTAATATGAAATACTGACCGAATACAGAAGTGACAATTTGATTTACATCACTTCTAACAAAACACGAAGACGCATGTGGCCCATATTTTTGATTTTTGATTTTTTACCTGATTTTTTTTCTTCGATGTTCGATGTATTTTTTTGTTCGATGTGAAGTGTTTTGATGGTCTATCGCTACGTAGCCCTACAGTATAAGTAATGAGCGCCCTACGGCTGTTCTACCTGATCCTTGCTGTTTCGGCATCAATTCATGCTATCACATACAATGTCACCGTACCAACAGAGTGGTGGCAAACAAACGTCATGTATGAAATCTGGATCGAATCCTTCAAAGACAGTGATGGCAATGGAAAGGGCGATTTGAATGGTAAGCCAGCCTGTTTGATCAATAAAGAAAACATTTCGGTTTGTTGATTATTTCATAAATATGTGGGGTGAAGGAAATACAGTTTTTCTGGCAGTGATTTTTTTAACGATACTCCCACAATCATTATACAGGTATCAAGAGCAAATTGGATCACTTCGTCGACATGGGGGTGACATGCATTTGGCTGCCGCCGATATACGAGACTCCCATGGTTGACAGTGGCTACGACATTTCCAATTTTATTGCCGTGAACTCACTTTATGGGACACTTGACGATTTCGATGCACTGGTAACTGCGGCCCATAAATTGGGACTCAAAGTAATCATCGACTTTGTTCCCAACCACACGAGTGACGAGCACGAATGGTTCGTCAAAGCGAAGCAGGGCATCGAACCATACTACAGTTACTACGTCTGGAACAAAGGAGTTTATTACGGCGACTATCTTAGCTATCCAAATAATTGGTTGGACGCCTTCAACGACGGCACCGTTTGGGAATGGGTCGACGAACGCGAAGCTTATTATCTTCATCAGTTCAGCGTGCACGAAGTCGACCTCAACTGGAGGAACCCTTTCGTGATGACGGAAATGAAGGTAAAACTTAATTTCCTTTGAATAACATCTGTTAGTGTAAGAGGCAGGGAGAATTCATCTGAAATTTCATGACTTTTCAGAACGTTCTTACGTTCTGGCTTGATCGTAACGTAGATGGCTTCCGTATCGACGCTGTGCCGTACTATGTAGAGTCTTCTACTTTGGAGAACGAAACTAGGTCCGACAAAGATGTCGATTCAACCAATTATTTCTACCTGAACCACACCCAAACAAAGGATCAACCAGAAAATTATCCTATCGTGCAAGAGTGGAAGGAACACATAAACAATTACACAGTCTCAAAGGGTAACGACAAGGTTCGGTTCATCTGCACGGAAGGATACTCTGACATTGATTACGTTATGAAATGGTATGACTACGGTGATGACTTTCCATTCAACTTGAACTTCATTAGAGACGGAGATATCGCCAATGAAGCTGTTCTAGATACAGCGGAGGACATCTACGGCATATACGTCAAATGGCTGGACAATATGCCATCGGGTAAAACAGCTAATTGGGTGGTGAGTTATAGGTGCATTTTTAAATCTTCGTTCCTTCAATTTTGTATGGTCGGTAAGTCTTATGACTCATATGCACGTAGTTAGGGAATCACGACTTCTCTCGAATCGCCACACGAATCGGACTGTACCGAACGGATGGGTTTCACATGTCCGTACTTTTGATGCCTGGTGTTTTTACTATGTTCAATGGCGATGAGCTCGGTATGACGGACACATATCTTACGTGGGAAGAAACTATTGATCATTTTGCTTGCAGTACAACCAATACAACTTACTCTCTGATCTCGCGAGATCCCTGGCGCACTCCTTACCAATGGGACAACACCACTTCTGCCGGTTAGTGTGCCCCGTTTTCATTGATCAAAGGTAGTAACTCTACTTTCTCGATGGCAAGTCTTTGTACTCGAGCCTCCTTAAAATTTATCTGAGAAATTGTATTTGGATCGATAACTTTCAGGTTTTTCCACAAACTCTACTCCTTTCCTCAAGGTCAATCCGAACTACTTGACGGTGAACCTTGCCACTGAAAAAGAGGCGGATTTCAGCCATTATAAGAATATTCAACAAGCAATCGCTCTGCGCAACACCACCGTATGGCGGGAGGGAACGGTCGACGTCGAACTTATTGAGGATCAGGTGGTAGGTATCGCTAGGCAACTTGACGGTGAGGAGCCGATAGTTGTGTTGATAAACTGGGAGAATTCCACCGTCACGGTGGACTTGGATAATTACTTTGACGGTCTGCCCGACGAGTTGTCACTCAAAATCGCTGATATCTATTCCGGATTGAGCGCAAAAATTGGGTAAGTTCTCCATTTGTTGCTGAGAAGTGTAAGTAATCGAGTTTTCTGGCGAATGTTCTTTCATTATTCACCTTTTAACTTTCAGAGATACGTACAGCAAGTCAAGTATAGAACTTCCCGAATATGGCTCAATGGTCTTGCTCGGGACAACTAGTGCTTGAGATTCATCAACCAGCGAAATTCCCATCCGAGTAATAACTGCGGGAAGTATTCCAAAATTTATTCCAAGTTTCAATTCAGTTACCGCTGAATAAAGACACATGTATGAACCATTACTTCAGACGCGCATGGCTGTTAATGCCTCTCCAATCACAGATCACATTTTTTTTCTCACAGAACAAGTCCCCGCTTTTTTCCGCGAACGGTCGTGACTCTGTTTTTTGAGTTGCCTGTCTAACAGCAAAACTAAGAACGGTTGTCAAATTTACGATACTGAGTTTGAAAATTCATCCTCTGATATGAGAAATTTACAAACAGTATCCATTCGTCGTTGTTAGGTGATCGTCGTTTTTTAAAACTATCGTCATTTCCTTCAATTTGTGATAAACGTTCCGATATGATCATGCATCTAGCGTTATGTTATTTTATCATTCTACTCATTTCAATCGCTAATATTCACGGTAAACTGAAAACATCGATCTACAGACGGAGACGGAGATGCCGAGTCAAATATGGGCTTAACACTAATAAAAATACTAATTTCCGAAGCTACAAAGTCAAAAAATTTTGCATGTCAGATTTTTTACAACTCACAATCTCTTATTTTGTCTAGACCAAATGTTTTATAACTTGGAGAAAACCAAAGTTCTATGGTTTTTATCACTTAAATTCAGCAGTATGTTTAGTAAATTCCAAATAAAGTACAGAAAATGTCTAGCAAGTTTACAAATACAATGCATTTACTATATAATTTCTTAAATTCAAAGTACGCTCCAGCGTTCCTCCAACCAAGTTGAGCGAAATTAGGAAATTTATATGCAAATTCAATGAGAATGCCTAGTAATACACTTTACAACACGGAATTTTTTATTCAATTACACTGTGGTACAGTAAAATTTTGGTAAATTTCCGAACACTTTTAAGAATGTGGAATAATTATCACGTAATTATAGTTTATATACTTCCGTTCGTGAAGAGCTTCAAGCTCAACGGCCAACGTTTTTATAATTTGAATAATCGAGATAAAAAATATATATCTTGCCATACAACAAGAAAGTTTCACCGTAAGCAAAATACTGAACCCTCTGTATAGAAATAGATTATATACGAATATTGTATACAGTACATTATGTATCACTTGCAGAACAAGTTCAGTGTCTCGTCAATGGCGAATAAAACTTGGAGGTTTTCCCCATAATGACACGCATTCCCCCCGCCCGTACATAATTCTGTCCATATAATTGTCAAGATGTTCCTTTATCACTATAATTTAATCATTTTCGAATACAATTTTAACCGACGATGTAATGAATTGCTGGAAAGATCGTCTGCTTCAAACCAAAAATACATTTCAGTGCTAAAGTACGTACATAAGTCGCTCAGTTTATAAGGAGGTACGCTACATGGGGAAACTGATTGTGAGTGGATACTATCGTAAAGGACACCAGAATATAGACGAGCTTATGGAAAATTTCTCATACCGTTTCATATTCAAAGAAAAATTTATCCTCAATGCTAGTGGCACTGTGCGAGCTCGGCGCGCACACCGTGCCTTGGACGGTATCAGCGATGTTGACCGACAGAATTCTGAAATTGACATCGTCGAAGTCCATGGTACCCAGGGCGAATTTTTGATACCGATTGGTCAGCATCCAGTACTCTTCGTGCTCAAATCCGGGCTCAGATCCTTCGAATATTTTAGCAGCGCTGGTAAATTGCAGAGCCTCGTCATCCTCCAACGGTGTACCCTGAGACAGTTGAAAATTGGCTGTAATACGAAGCACTGAATTCTGATCGGGGTTCTACTCACCACGTACTCTGTAGCCAGAGGATTTGCCAGGTTCCAGCAAGCCACTACCAGACTCGAGGCCAAGGCGCCCATAAGGACCCCGGACTTCGAGAAGACTTTGACAAGCTCTTGCGACGGCAGCGTAATGTTGCCCTTGTAGTAAGTTACACTGCTGTTCTTCGAATTGTGCAAATCCTCGACTCTTATCGCGTAGTCTGAGTAGGAGGACAATGGTCTCAGAAGAAGATAGTCCTCGTCGATGAATCCCGGGGGTGGTATCCTCACAATGGAAGTCCCGAGTTCCAGGGTGACGTTCTCGCCGGCAACGCTGAACTTCGTAGCTGACGAGGCCGGGGCATAAACGTCGTCGTTTTCCAGACGCCATATGTCCGAACCGTCCCAAATAACAAGGCCATAGCCCTCCGGGTCCCCAATGTAAGCCTGAGGAGGATTCTTTCGTGAAAATCGAATTCTTAGCGGCAACGATTTCGAACTGACATGAAAGTCCGTAACTAACCCAAGTCTCATCGCAGGAGTCCCCCTTCGTCTCGACGAATTGTATCTCAAGCCGGCCCTTGCTCGGATCTACAGAATTATGGGTCAACTCATGTGGAATATCAATCCGATGGATCACCTGGTCGGTTGTCGTATTGAAGGCGAACAGCTTAGCAGAACATACTTGCTTATCTCCTATCTTCCCGGAGTCGACGAACCACAGCCTGTTGCACTGGTCCGTCTGGAAAAA
This sequence comes from Neodiprion lecontei, assembly GCF_021901455.1. Classification (NCBI taxonomy): domain Eukaryota; kingdom Metazoa; phylum Arthropoda; class Insecta; order Hymenoptera; family Diprionidae; genus Neodiprion; species Neodiprion lecontei. The sequence goes on along the minus strand of NC_060261.1, from coordinate 42,842,176 downwards.
TATTCAATCAGTGCAAAGAGTCGAAACGGGACGATTTGGTACTCACGAAAAGACGAGACACGCTTGTTATTATTTCATCACCACAACATTCTGTCTCGTGCCAATCCCAATTTGGGTAGGGCTCCAGCAACGAACCACCGTCCCCGATCATAGGCGAAACAATTGACAAACTTGGAATTAACAAATCGTTGGAATATCTGGGTGTTGTAACCAGAACTCTATTGCCTGGAAACGAAAGTTCTGAGCTGTAGAAGCAACAGGTGATTATTTTGTCTAGATGTGTTTGCTGCAGATTGTACCTGAGATTTTCTGGAAATCAATTGGTATGATTTTCGTGTAATTGTATTCTTCAGAAACTTGCAACATATGCTCAACAAGTGGATCTTCGGCCGCGTATTCAATGTACTTCCATTCATGGATAGTCGTAAGTTCTGCCGCCAACAACGAGCCAACACATGACAATACGATTGTGAGTATACGAAATGGTCTAGATGGGGTTGTCATTTTATTACGGTTCTTCGATTCCTGCTCCGAAGAGAACAGGAACACATTAGAAAACGGGCTTTATTCGAAACTTGATGGTGCCTATGTGACTTGATGGAACAAAAGAAGAGAAATAATTCAATCGCATCATCCAATCGGTTTGATCACCTACGTGTTGTTTCTATAGTTACGTAATTTTCATCTAAATATTAATGATGATATGATTGACGTACGCAAACTTAATTCATTGTTATGATTACAGACTTACTCTAAGTGTTCGTTGAAGTAGAGTTTCGTCCGGCTTTAACAAAATTAGCGATCGATGTGCAATGTCGATAACGATGGTTTTGACTACGAAGTTTATTCGTGACTACCTTGAAACCCAGCATAATTTAGTTGAGCGGGCCAAATATTATTGGCACAGCTGTTTAATTTCCGATTGCGTTCTCTTCGCGCAATTTCTGGTCTCTACTAAAATTTCATTCTGCTCCGATGCTTCTTTTTTGGGGACTGAAATTCGAGCGTTGTGTAATCTATCTTAACGGCTAAATGCAAAAGTTCAAATTTAATGTGATCAGGATAATTAGTCAAAGCACAGACACAAGATTAATTCAGTATTCTATCGATCAACATTTATTATTACACTTAACTTAGAATACTATAAATGTGTATATATTTATTAGTCATATCCTGTTGATTGTAAGTCTTTGACTGACCAAATCAACTTTCTTTGTTGCAACGGTTATACTCATAACTAGAATTGTTAAATATTAATCAAATTTATACAATTTGTTAATCGATATTATTCTTCATCCAAACTCGCGACACGCGTTTCTATTTAAACGAAGGTCAAAGTATTGTGACATTTTACTCAGAACTGCGAAAAAATTGTACAGCCGTGTTAACTGTGAACCGATAACGGTTGATAAACGAGGATGGTTTTTCCGAGTACTTAACTCACATTACATTGCTTACCTAATTACACCAGCTCTATGCGCCATAAATAGTATAATTTATTAATACAAAAACCTATTTCACTCAACTATTCTCTCTGTATTTACAGGCTTGACCCTTCAATCCTCGGACTGTCCAAATGGGTGCGTGGCTTGGAAACGTGTGGAATAGCATCGGGTACGAACGGGTTAAATTCATCCAGCAGAACAATCGGCTGAAGAATTTGCACTCAGTTTTACGGCCAAGGTCCAACACGTCTTCAACGATAACACGCAGATTTAGGAACTGCAATATCAAACAATGCACCGTCCATGCGTAGCTTTCTCGATTTCACCCGATAGTAAAATCTCATCGTTGACGTCATCCATGATCAATGTAAAAACTATACCCCTCAGGTTTCATTCTGACATGCACGCAAGACACTTTGCAGCGGTAGTGTTTGGTGAACCGCGAAAAGTACGAAATTATGTTAGGTGATTTGGAGAACTTTTCGCGGGGCCTTGACACTCATTGTGGAAATGTCAGAGTACCACCACCGCTGGTCGCTGACTCCCTGATCGCGTTTATGTTCAGAGAAGCGACGTCACACTTCGTTCCGCGCACCAGCTCATTGATATCGGCAGCCTGGATCCGGAAGTTCGTTTCGTTCGGAGTCAGGGTTCCAACCATAACTCGTTGGAAGGACACCGTTATCACCCAGAGCTGCTGATGTCCGTCGGACTCGGTGATAACCTGGAAACAGACAAGTCGTCACCGCTGCCTCACGCGTTGCACAGCATCCGAGATATTCCTATTACCTTGACTCCAGAGGGGAATTGCAGGGTGTCCGCATTCACGGCGATCCTCTCAATGAATTCATCGCCGTATTCATAGTTCCTGCTATTCCAGCAGCCGATCGCCAACTCGGAAAGCAGTCCGAAGTACATGACGCCGTTCTTGTCCATGGCTTCGGCCGCCGATTGGGTGCTCCGTTCGTTTTTAAAGGAGACGAAGGAGCGAGCAGCTCCGTCGGGATTCTCGTGGAAGAGAGAATAGTTCCTGAAACCAGAGTACACCGGTCAGACCATCGGGTGTTCGTTCAAATTTGGCATTTCTTTTACCTTATAACCGAGGTCGCGACGTAGGACTCTACTCTACTCGCCAGCGAGTGGAAGTACAGGGTTCTGTCCTCGTTTGGCTTCAGAGGGCTCAGCGCCATCCCCAGAACGCCGTCCATCAGATCGAAGACTTCGCCCTTGATGGAGAACGTTCCGTAGTTCGGGTATGGGTAGAACAGGTTGTTGTTTATCCTCCAGCTTCGAGTTTTCTGGTGGTCGTACACTATCAGGCCGAACCCGGTCACGTCGGCGACGTAGACAAAGGTGTTCTGACAAAACTGACCGCGCACGTCGACGACCGGGCTCACGAAGAGGGAGCTCTCCTTGACGTGGTCCTTTGGGAATCTGTAACGCGAGAGGAGCTGGTTCGTCTCGAGCGAGAAGACTAGCAGCTGTGGCGAGCATATTTGATTTTCCACGATTTTCCCCGTGTCCATCACCCACAATCGCCCGCAACGGTCAATCTGCGGATGTGCAAGAAGATGGATACATTGGATATTGAATATTTCCACACAGAGTTGGATCTGCTGTTTCGTTTTCACGAATATCTCCATTTTAAACCAACATGTACGTCACCTGCATCCTCCAAACGCTGGTCAAACCGTCGCAATCACCGGACCGGTGCCAATCCCAGCTTGGATAAGGTGCGATTACCGGATTGTCATGACTTGAAACAACGTTGGTTACGTAGCCCAAGGTTACCGGTACTCCTTGTTGGAATCGTGGTATCGATACGAAAATCCGGGATCCAGTTCTGCCTGTAAATTTGATTTCAAGATGAATTCAAACGATGCTTAAAACCTGCAAGTCTATGGCAGCGTAAATAAAATCAGTGAATATTTTTATACAAGGAAAAGATGGAACGTGAGTATTAAAAATTCACCTTCCGACCGAACACCTTTTTTTCACTAGCATTATAAAACCGGTTTTTTATTGCATTACTGTAAAACAGCGAGATGAGTGCTGGTATAAATTCCGTCTAGTAGGCAGCAAACAAGAATCAACAACTATCTGGTGAACAAGAATTACTAAGTATAGGCTTTTCGTAACAAGCATTGCCCTTTGATGATGAGATAAGGTGAACACTATATGGTCATAAATGATGGCGTCCATCACGTGAACACCAATCGCATGAACGGGCTCGTCATACCATGTACCTCATACCGTGTTGTACGTGTACGCCCAATTGAAAACGTAATTTCCGCGGATTAAGCACACCCGGTATATTGGGTATACTCCTCCTGAACCATCCTTGCAAGTCTTACCGAATCGTATGTACAATCGCGTGACCGGTACCTCCACTTGCTTCCGCTAATTCTTTCTTCCTATTCTCCTTTTCGCACATCAATTCAAGGACACAATGCGACCACAGTGAACTCTTGAAAACTTCTAACGCGTTAACTACTCGCTTGAACCGTCTCTCGTCAGACGGTGATAGCCGATTTCCAAGAGTCTCGGCGGACGGGAATTTAGGCGGAATCCACTGTGACGCATTGCTATCTCATTTCCTGTGTCCTTTTTCTCTAGGGTTCGAATCGTAGAATGTAGACGGTAAACTTACTGCCGCGATAAGTGTCAACGTCGATGGGCAGCGGTTTGCCAGGTATGAATTCGCCCAGCTCAATGGCAGTCTCTCTCGCCTGGGGAGTCGTAAAAGCGAACTCGAGGGCCTTCCAGGAGTAAATGCTTCGGAATTCGTTATTTGAAGAGTGGGCCCGGACCCCCGAGATGATAAGAATGACAAAGACTGCATGTGAGGCCACTCGCCTAAGGTCCATCATCGCTTCACCTGCGGAAAATACAGCGCAATTGAGTAATCAATGGTCAATATACCGTAGCTCCGACAGTGCGTAGGTATCATAGTCGTAGTTCCATATGTCCACGTTTACTAAATCACCTAATATACAGCAGTAGGAAAGTATAGTGTGTGCGAGTAATTATACGGCATATCGGGACGACGAGGAACGTCGTAATTTAGTTTCTACTTACATATTATCTTACCTTGCTTTTCTCTCAATCGTAGATTTGAGACGTTGCCGAAATTAAAAAAGTTTTTATTCTTCAAATTAACGTGTAACAATCTGTAAAGAAAATTTTAACCTGAGTACACAATTCGACGATTGATTTCTTGCTTTTGTACAATTGTTCAGTTTATTATTACATATCTTTTCCGAAAGCAGAACGCCTTTACGATACGATTTTATGAATATTATGAATCTGAACAGAATAAGAATCGTTTTTTTTAATCGATAACTAATGGCAACAGATAAAAAAATTCTAGTCTGTGATACTTAATCTTTTGACAGAGCCTATAATTCACAAAGGTTTTACACAAAGTGAGGTAGAATAATTTGGGGCGAACATAATGATTCCTAATGGCATAATGCTGTCGGTGTTCTTATATAAAGTCATTACCGAGATGAATTCCGGTAGAGTTTTAGGTGATCAGGTCACATTCACTGTATCGCGACGTTATTCGAAAATTTGACATGCGACCTAGCTATGGAAGCTATGAATTACAGTAGGATATATCAAACGTCGGTATTATCAACTGAATTTACATTAAAGTCTCGTAATATTGTAGCGTTGTTGGCCTCGGTGGCTTGTTGTTTCCACCGAGAACGATATTTGAGTAGCTAAGTAAACAAAAAGCGTTGAACAGATGAGAAAAATCGGCGAAGCTCGCAAATTTTTTAATCCTCGGTAGAATTTTTGATCTTCATCGGTTACGCAAGCGAAAATTCGAATTTCCAAGCGCATAAGCGTGAAGAAATAATTTTTTTCCAAAACTCAAGCGGGTGGGCTCTCGCATTGTTTACAATATTAATAGTGAAGCGAAGCGACGGCAGCTCAGTAAACGATGACAAACAAGTTGTGTAATGAGGCGTGGGAGACCGGTTTTTTGTTATATGCCAGGAAGCCCAGCTGCCAAAGAGGCTATCGCAACTGACTAAATATCGTAATACGTAAACGTTTCGATTCGTGTTTGGGAAGATAATAAGTTATCTGTGCAATTAAAAAATTGTGTTTACTTTTTTCGGAACATTGGAATTTGCTTTGGAATTTCCGCTCCTCGGCAAAACCAACTTGATGAGTAACTTGAATGACGTCACTATTCGCAATGCACCCCGATAAGGCATCCACTCGCAATGCAACATGGATTTTATCCGATTACAGAGAACTGGGGATTACTTTTAATCCGCTGCATATTCAGACGCGTTATCTATCACATGTACAAACAATGAAGCAATTACGTTTGCGCAATTATTAATATACCAGACGTTGCAATCATCTTGTTTGTTAGATACGAATCATCTGATATACTAGATAAAAATTCATACAGTTCACCGTACAGGCGATTGTATAATTTTTGATCTCGTACGAGTATATCTAATGATTCGTGATTTTCTAATTTATTATGTGATTTTTTATATGTTTTATAGAATTTACAAAATAAATCATGTAATAAATTACAGGCTGAATTCTTTTAAAATATTATATGATTTGACATATGAACATTTTCAGTAAGGTAAGATGGTGATTGATACGTTAATTAATTAGACACGTTTTTAAACATTTCGTCTTGGGAGCTATTTTGGTAATGATCAAAGTTTTGACGATATTGCAAGGCTAGAGTTCAATTTGTGTAAAATTAGAACAAAATTAGCATACTCTGATCTCGAACTGATTTCGGTTATTCAAAACAGCATATTACCGTGATATGAGGAAATTGTAAAACAGTGTAATGAATGATTAATTCATCGCTGAGACGTAAACGAATTCGAATTCTGACCGAAATCTGTCTAATACCGGTTTAGATACACTTGCAAAAGCGTTGGAATATTTCGGTGATAAAACTGAAAATCATTTAATTATTACGAAATCAAAAAAGTTCACCGTTTAAATGACTATTCGATTATACGGTCGGTTAAACAATTCTACGTCTATACCGACGCTTACCGTAATCGTTAATTGGAATAAAGATTACTCGGCTACAGGCAAATTTTTGGGAAAAAAATTCGCACAAATAAGGATGTCAATTTTTTACGAATAAGAAAGAACAAATTGTTCCAATGTTATTGCTGCAATCAATTGCGTTATAACGCAATCAAAGAATGATACATCACGTTTATCATTCAGTGGACTGGAATAACCACTTATTGCGAATAAGCAACTGCAGTAAAGAAGTCGTGATAATTGCTTTCGCGTAACTCATCGATAAGCGGATGGTACGAGTAGAAGTTTCGAAAATTACACGTAAACCCGGAATCGAACTTACGATTGGGAAATGCGAATTTCACTATAACGATGATGCCAATTGCACTGCGAAGAATTCCTGAAGCCGTCGAAAATCGCGGAGAACTTTACAACGCGCTAATGAAACACTTCTTATCAAGTCTGCAGAACTGTTGTAAACAAAACTGGGTACTACTACTAGGCATAGGTATAATATACTTCTTTTGCCGTAAACTTTCACCGGGACACGATATACCGATTTGGTTCTTTTTCCGCCGTAACAATGATTACTTTTCATGTCAATCCGTCGAACGTTCACTATCGGCAATTTATCGAGACTACGGCCTCACGTTGCTGCTACAATTCACGGTTCGTAATCTATGTTCGCTATTTTCCACAATCATTATTCTCAGATGCGGTGACGTGATGCTAACGCTTCAGCGGTCAATGCTTGACTGTGATTTTGCACGAAAAGCGAAACTCACTGACTCCCAACTCTGCGCTCGTAGTACCGCGGCACAATTAAACTCTGCAAGAGCGTCTCTACGCGACTTCGAATGCTTTCCGGAAACTAGAAACCTCGGTATTCGAAACTACTTGACCGAAAATCGTGCAGCATCAAACTACGGCTCTGTCAACTTCGAGCCGCAATCGATCACTCAAAATTTCTCTCGCTCGCTTACGCCGCCGCATTAACTGTACAAATAATTCTTCACCTGGATAGAAGACCGACACCCACTTTTTTTTATCGTTCAAAGAGGATTCCGAAAACTGCCACAGATTTTTAGAATACTGGTTTCACACCCTGTCAGGGCTTGCGATCGCCGAACAAGGATCAGGGGCGGAGTTTTGCGTACCGGAAATTCCGATGTCCAGCCCAGTCGGACGAAAATGCAAACCAACGACTCGAGGTCGTCGACGGTCTTCTCTCAGCGGACTCGGAAGCGTTACTGCAAAGTTTGTCTCTTTTCAAAGATTTTACGTATTACGCTTATATACTCATTCTCCCAGAGCCGCGTGCAAAGATTGGATGCCTCTTTTTCACTCCGCCTCTGCGCGCGGCATGTGGAAACAGGTTGGAAGTACGATGGTTTATTTAGAGAGGGAAACGCGCCCCCACTGCCGGGGAATTTTGATGATATCATTGAAGCCTGATATTCTACATCCTCGTCCGAGGAAGAAGCGGGTGGGTGTAACCTGCTCTTGAACGTGCAGGGTTTTCCTCGAACGATGCGCTCTCGACCAGCGTCGATGATTTTCCTCGACTGTAAATTTTCGCCGAGGTGTAAATCTTAGTTGCGGCCATTTTCTCGAACACGCTGTCATTCGGCGTGTCTTCCGTGACGTATGCAATTTTTCCGTGCGGGAAGGTCGTCAACTTGTCGCGCTTTCCCCTACCTGTAATATACCTATAGCATAAGGCGAGGAATTCGAACAACGAAGTGTGATAGGAATAAATAGCGAACGATTCTTTCTGCGGTCACAGATAATTTTCACAACCGCGTCCGGAGACTGCCAAGTGTCGAAAGTGTGCCGAGCGATGACCTTTGATCTTGTGATCTTCTTTCCATTAGTAGAAATGACGGAGTTTAATTTAACCTACCGTCATAACGTTTATAGTAGCTTGATGTTAAATTTACGAGCTGATATTTTTTTCATCGTCTCTTTCGATAATCGACCAATTTGTAGTTATCTCACGTAAGCAAGTCTGCGGACACGCTTATGGAATTTCCTGGGGCCTCCGGTCGTTGCTGCAGACGCTCCTTGGAGAGTTTTACAACTGTTAAAGCAGACCAACGGCGCATATTGGCCTCTGGCAATATCCCGGGACGACGCATAATATTAACTCATCAAATCCCGACAGTTGAAATTTTTCTACGAATCCAATAGGCATCTCAGCACGATATCCAACCGCTTTAGCGGAGCGAAAAGGCAAAAGAATATTCAATGTTTGGGTCATTCGTTGGAAAAAAAGAAATTGCCTATTTTCTACCTTTGGCACATTGGATGTAATTTCTCAGCAATTATATTGTTTTCGTTTCAATATTTGCCAAGATCTTCGTACACTATTCTAGTATATTTGTCTACGACCTCACGATTTCTCATGAATTAGCTAAACTAACGAACTACGACCAATCAGAAACCGGATATCGTTATTTGACGTTCTTCATCCATGCATATTCGACCGTGAAATTGGAGGTAAGCCATCTTTCAAAAATAAATGTTCCTGTGCAACGCAATCACGCATTCGCTGCGTAAATTACAGATGCTATGGAGCAAATTCAGGACAAGTCGAAGGAAACAACCAACGGTGAATTATATAACTCATGAAATATGACACGGAGTTCGGAACGGATCATAGTTCAAAAGAAATGGGTCAGAGGTACAGTGGGATGGGTAACGATACGATGGCCAATGGTCACGCTCTGAATCTTTGTAGTCTCCGAATACCGCGAAGCCTGTGCCATTAGCTTGCCTAAAGGGGCATAAATTATTAGCAAACCCGTACTGATAGCCATGTCGTGTTAATAACGTTATTGAGAAAGAGAACTGCCGCTGCAGCCGCTATATAGTAAGACAAAAGTACGAAATTTACTCGTGGGCAATACGGCGATTAGTGCGCAATTCTTGGAAATACTAGGTAAGTCGGAGAAAACTGTCTCAATAATTCACGAGCGTTCCATTATTCCGATTTCAATTCATACCGGTTGCTGTTAGCTCACAGAGAAAAATTGAACAAATTTATGCAAACATCACCTGTATTAGGTGTACACCTATGTCGACAGTCCTCGGAATAACAGAGTAAATTTTTCCCGTGCGTCGTTTCGAAGCGGAGTGAAATATCTGGGAAATTTAAGTAGGACAGGGCCTTGCTACTCTTTGTTTCACTCTTCTTTTGCATCGTCATTTTTCGTTGCCTCTCGGTTCATAAATGATAGCGTATACTCGCCTCCGCTTGCCCGTAAATCCTGTGCGAATTGTATATTGCACAGAAAAGCGTGTAATTTGCAATTTTTATCGATGCGATACGTATCGGTTTTATTTAGGCCAAGCGTTGACATTCGCGGCAATTGCACGCTGTTCGAGTCTTTGTTCATCATTCGGCTATTCGGCATTTTCATTTGATGCAAAGCAACGCTACGTAAAAACCGACACACGCCTTTACGATACGCGTGCTCAGTTGCATACAATAAGGCGTTGGTTATCCATCCATTGTTTATAAAAAAAACTTGTAACATATTGCGTTATAAGTACGGAGAAAGCAATGCGGTCTAATTACCTTCCTATTAAACGTTTACATTTTTTTTTCACTCTGAGAAAATCTACTAACCTCGACGTAAAGATGTTTTTCATTATCGTTCAGGCAATTAAAGCAGGCAATCTCGCGTGGTTGACAAAAGGTATTCGTTATTATACTCTCAAAGATTTGCATCGAGTCACAAAGTCTGAAATTTGCATATATAAGTAATGTGACAGTCGATGGTTGCTCCTTTCTTTTGAGTTTTATTTTTTTTATTTATTTATTTTTTTTTTTTTTGCGGCAAGGACCGATGCACCGACGCTAGTCGTATTGCGTCATTGAGCGGAAAATGTGACCGCAAATTCTGGCATAACTAAATTGATATGGGAGAAAAAAAGGAAAGGAACAGATAACGTGCGATGAGTTTACATCACTGAGTAAACAAATTTATTTGATTGTATAAAATACACTGTGAGTATAAAATATGACACAGCGTTTCGTTTTGGTCGTGTTTCTGAGCTACGAAGTGGTATAATATGTGCGTATTTACGATGCGTGGAATTTGCCCGCGATGCAAAAATTCATTTACGTAGCTCTTGCATCACGTGAAATTTATTGTTTCTTTTTTCCCTCTGTTTCTCTCTCATGGCGAACTATATACAAGATATTGCAAAGCTGTGCTATGCATTGCGGCAGTCGATAATTCCTAGATATTTTCAAACAGATCGAAACAACATGCAACGCTTCACACGTAGGGTTAAATAATTTTCTTCCGAATAAGCACAGTTTGAAATGAAAATGAACATAAGTTTTCTTCTTTTTTAAACTATTTGTTTCTTCAAAGGTATATCGATAAAATTCCTGTTACGGGCTAAGCTTAATTATTTATCGCCGTGCGAGTATTATTTTTACAGTAACTAAATCTCGTTACATGAGATTTCTCGAGCATGATGAAAAAAAACTTGCTTACGTCGCTTAACAACGTTGTACGATTTTTACCCGAACATGGTTATTTGAGTTAAAACGGTTCTTCAATGATATGATATCTGCTTATCGCGTCCCATACCTATACTTAGAAGCCGAGTGTATTGTTGTAAACGTTGTGTCCAAAGACGGGATTTATCTGCCTGTATCCACCGGCCGGAAAGGCAACGACCGGCGATTCCTCTTCGCTGCGGATTCTCATTATGCGTACGTTGATATCTCGCGGGTCAACTTCCTTCTTGAAGAACTTTTGGAAACGCGATGAAAGCGCCCAAATGTTACCTCCGTCACGGTCCACCCATCTCACTTCCGCAACGAACTGAAGCAGCTCAGGACTGTACGCTAGTATTCTGTGAGAAGTAGAAGCAAAGTCGAATTAACCTGAATCGCTTAGGTTTCGAGATTTGAGATTCAACGAATCTCAGAGAAAAAACTGAAATGCAATGGAAATGGTTTGGTCTTACAAGAAAGGCATCCGAGGTCGATCTTTCCGATTTGATTTCTTTTGCAATATGTTACAGTAGACTAAAAACTGCGCGACACGTGTTTCTTTTCATCTGCCATTAAACGCTTTAAGGGGGTGAAACCACCCTCCGAAGTAAGGCGTATCAAGGGGTGATTTGGCACTTTTACCCACAAGAAAATAATATATCTTAACCAATCCAACTGTAAAAGTTTTCTTATTACGAGCAATGAAAGATTTAATATTCTCAATTAAAAGGGAACAAAAAAAAGCAGCACTCGATCGTCAAATACCGTCATGGTTTTCGTGTGGAACTAATAACTCACCGTTGTTTATTCGAGTGCGGTTGCCAAGCGGCGATTGCGGTTTCGGTCAGCGGTGAGAAGAGAATCGTGTCGTCTCTAGGGTCAAGACCCAATCCCATACCCTGACTCGATTTCCTACCAACCAATGTAACCGGTAGTTGTTCACCGAATGCTGGAGCTCCAGCCTGCAGAGCGGAAGTCGGCACGCTGAAGAGACGATCCGTTGCCAATGGCTGGAAGTACACGGTCCCCTGTCGCGGCGAGAAAGCCATACCGACGATTCCGTCCAAGAGCTCGAATGTATCCCCGCCGATCTGGGGGAGAAAGACACGGTGATTGCAAGAACGGAAGCAATACTGTTATTCGAACGAAAAACCGGTCTTCGTACTAAAATCACATGCGCGCGGCTTAATTTTAATGCAAGAAAACCCATCACAGTCTACCGTAGTAACAGCTTGATGTTTCGATAATCGACGTTGCAAGTGGTAGCTTTTATCAGCGGATTGAATAGAGTGTTTCTTTATATTACAGTAAGCACTTTTGACTCGAATAATACTGACGGGCATTTGTCAATAAATTATAATCGAAGTCGTTTTCTATACCTGATACATGGTGTGATCGGGATCCGGATACATGGAGGCGTGCGACACTCTCCAACTCCTGTCCGTAGCTGCGTCGTAAACGACAATTCCTGGAGATGATGAAATCAGAGTAGGTATTAGTCTCACTCAAGTTCTCCGTCGTACTCTAATTATCATCTATTGAAAAATTGTTTGTCAAGAGGGTGATCGGCAATTTTCATGTGCTTTTTATCTGATTAATCATCATACCCGGTGCTGTGGTATCGGGCATGTAGACAAAGACGTCATCGCAAGTCGTTGCCGCGTTGTCGTCTATCACAAGATTAGTAAGGAGTGAATTTAGCCTCAGTACCTAAAAGTAAACGGTGACGGTAAGATCGGTCGCGCCCTTGTCCAGTGATTAGAAAGTAGGTGTAGACGGGTTGTTGCCTACACGCGTGTTGCAGGATTCTCTACGTACTACAGCATAAATTTAAAAACAACGTAGTAACCGTACGTGGTCAAGTGTAAGCGATCCTTTCAGCGCTGTCGACTTGCGGGCACGTGCGATTCCGTGCAAACAAATATACACTCAAAGAGAAAGTAGCGGTCGGCTTACCTCACGAGGAAACTGGAAGGTCCGAATAACCTGATCGGTCTGCAGATCAAAGACCACAATTTTCGGGGGACAGACGGAGGTGAAGTCATCGATGGAGGTCATCACCCCACTGTCGACGACCCAAAGCCTGTTGCACTTGTCAGCTCGAATCCTGTAGACCGAGGTCAACCCGGAGCAGTTGACATCGCCGCGTCCAGCGGTGTGCCAGTCCCAGGAAGGATAAGCCTGGATATCGAAAAAAAAAACAAAGTTGAGGACTTGTCAAATTTTCCCTGCTTTATCGGGCAACGCTTTCCCTACCTGGAGCTGAGGACTGCTGCCTGGTGGGATGTCCCGTGGGATGAAACTCAGGGTCGCCGGAATTCCTGCTCGTAGTCTCGGGGTGGCGACGAATATGCGGTGCCAGGCGATCTCGATCCCCGTTGGCACCACGTTCTCGGGACGGAAGTTATCCAGGAAACCTCGGTCGTACGGCAGCGCGAAGTCCATAAGAGGCCACTGCGCTATCACTTCCAGTTGATCAGCCGCCGAGCTCAGCGACACCAGGACGCCAAAGAAGGCGATGGCCGGAAGCATCCTGCTCGTTTCAGTGGTAAGGAGACGTTAGTTTTTTGAAAATACTCCGTATAGTCGACGTCAAGACCAAGACGATGAAATTTTTACGGCTTTACGTCTGAATCCATCTTTCCTCAAGAAAGCGCTGACTATGAAGAATATAAATTGTTTAGAATTGTTCTTTAAAGTAGCCTCGCAATCTCCTGCAGCACGATCTGTGAAATGATGAATTTCGGAAATCGAAATCAATATGGCAAGAAACCTCACGTTAGCCTCGAAGGGTTGTATCGCGGTTTCGCGGCGTTGCGGCAACGGCTCGAGGTATGTAGGTTCCTGCAAAATTCCTCGAACGTCCAATTTACTTGCACAAGGAGAGAAAGGGATTTACGCTCGTTAAACCAGTCCACCAGCTCCTTAGAGTGGCCCTTGTCGTTGCCGTTACAGTTTCCGTAGTGAACCGTACGAAGGCTTGAATACCTGTGTCGGTATTCTGCGGAGGCCAAGGCGGCGTAACTTCGAGTAAACGAGTTTACTCACGATCGGTCGTAAATACAAATTTCCTTACGCACAAGAGGACAGCTTGACACAATTACCGTAACCGGAAACTGTCAATCGATGGTTTCTTGTTGCCAATCCACGTCGAGATATTATTATATTTTCAAGCTGTGTTGAAACTTGTTTCAGTTCCATGCGTAAATCAAACCATCCGTGTGTACTTCGCTTCGCATGAGTAACATTTATTTGCTTTTAAAGCATCGCTGTAATCGCAAACTGGTGCTTAATAGTTTACCATGCCCAAGACATGTTATATTATCCAGTTTGATATGATAACCTTTATTCAATGACATGCATTAACCTAGTCTATTGGATCTAACTCATTCGTCCTACAGGATAAAATTTCACAGGCATGCAACAGCTACGCATGGTTTATATTTATCATTGTCTAGAATCACAATGGCATCAGGTATAATTGTGCCGTTTGTAAATATCCTGCAGAACGTTAAACAGCTACCGTTTGTGCCAAATACTAACAATGGCGTTATTCAAAGAACAATACCGCCGCTTATCTATCGGTGCGATCATCGCAGTGATTGTGTAGTGTGATTATTGGCGACAAATGAGGTGGTGGGTTGAAAAATGAAAGATCAAGCGTTACTCTTTTTTCTTACACTTATTCCCTAGCCACTGGCAATCACGGATCATGCTCCAGCTCCTTAACGATACCTTGCCATACCAGGCTAACCAACGATACCGACAATGTTACGCAAATCAGCGTGAGAATTTTGCCAGCGATCAATCAGGCGTATCAACGCATCGGCAAATCGTCCCCAAACTTTATCTACGATCATTGTTCTCAAATCCGTTTTTCTCGTTTATTTGCAATTTATGCTCGTTGCATATCTGCATTCGAGAAGTGAATGCAAACTTAGCAGACAGAAAGACGTACAGGAAGGAAAAAAAACTATCCCATTTGCTGGCTGGTATCGCTTGACTGAATACGGATTCAGTCTGAACAGTATAAAACCAGCGACAATTGCCGTGCACAAAAACCACGCACCTCGATTCATCGACCAACATTTGCATACACGTTCACCCTTTGCCACAATTTTTCGTTGGAATATTCTCACGTCCATCGACCAGCGGCACAACGACTTACCTCATATTCGGGTAGACGGAACAGGCTGACGTCTTCTTCAAAGGATCTGAGGAACTTGGGACACCGTCGACTGTAGGCACTACGGATCGGTGGCCAGGACTCGATCAACTAGACGCGCCGATTCTTCCGCAGTGTGGAACAAGTACCGCCGTCAAGTGATAGAACGGCTTCGTGGGGGCGAATGGGCCAGTAAGAACCAAGACCTGGTCCGATATCCAGGTATACCGTACTTACCTCGATGCAAATCTCCCCCGTCTCCCGAGACGGAGACACATTTGCTCGCGAGGTGAGGGCTACTGCGTAATCGCGTTACGGTGGTGTTACACCTCTACCTTTCGATAGATACACACATCGAAACCACACAGTAACAGTGCTCACACTCCGTGCTCCACTCCCACCAATCGGCTATTATGCGAGGGCTGGGTGTGTCGCGTTCCGAGGTGCAGGAAAAAGTACGCCTCCTTTTTCGATTTTGCGTTCTCCTTGCTTGTTTCAACATTTTTACGTGCCCAAAAGTGAGGCTTCGATTCGACACTTTAAAATGGTCTTGCATGCGAACCTTGACAAGCGTTTGGTATTCAACCTGAGGCACCAATTGCGAGTTTGCGAGCTTCCAGAATCGCGGGACGGTGAGTATTCCTGTGATAACCATTCGTGCCGCATGTCTAAGGCTAGTCCGTGATCTTAGATTCAGGCGGTCTGTACTTTCGCTCGTAGATTTATGAACCACACATCCTGGACGTTGTTTGCGGAACTCTGATCAACGGCCTTGCTATTGTCAGAGAGAACGACCCAGGCGAGATACGATACTCCCATACCAATGAAATTTCCCTGTTGTCCGTGCCTCTGATGATCGCTTTATGCAATGACCCTACAGAAACACTCGTCGGCTAATCACTGTTGGGTCATCGTGTCTGAGGAATCGCGGGCATGCCTAAGCGAGATCGGCTCGTTGTGTTGCGATACAATTGAGGTAAAGGTCACGCGAAAGAATGAAAGGCGGGGCTCGACGAGTACGTGGCTGTAGCATTCTCGTTGTTACGACGCTCGGAAGAAACAAAATGGGAAATAGGTCCAATTTCTCGCTGGCCGCTGTTACATTGTGCGTAATACGTGTAATTATTTTTCACAACCACGCGAGTTGTTACGTTTAATCCGACGTTCAAACGCTGCGCCTTCCACTCGCTCAGCAAGTTATCGCATGAATTCCAACGGACTCGCCGCGTCCTGTGCTACGAATTCATACGCCTTTATCAGGTCAGCGTGATATTTTAAAAATTTCGCAATCGCGTTTTCGACAAGTAACGAAAGGCGTGCGACTGCAAAATAGAACGAGGCGAGAACGAAGATATATTGCACCTAAATAAACGTCCGTGGCATTTCGATAAAGATACACAACCGTCAAGATTTGGTGTCAGTCAAGCTGCGGTTGACTTTGAATTCTCTGTCTCTCCGATGCCGACTAAACACCAATTAATTTCCGCGTTTGCTTTTCTTTTTCAACGCAATAAGGCATTCCTGGTCCCCACTTCTAGCTCTTAGACAATTCGGATCCGCGGGCATTCTAGACTCGTACATACAGCCAAGCCTTCCGGCAGGGACAGTGGTTTCGATCAATGGTGGATATACGTGCATGCGGCGATCGTTTCGTTGTGCAGACCGATAATTGAAGCGGCGATGCCCTTGGCATCGGCCGCGTTGAAAGTTGGTGCCAAGTTTTTTCGCCGTTCTTGTGAAAACGGAACCAAACTGATCTCCGCCGATTGGTACCACCCACAAATTTCAAGGCCATGACTTGCGGCCAGCCGAAGTCGCGATCGGAATTCGGAGGGCGGGGTATTTTTCACGGGAGAAAGTTGACTGTATTTAACGCGATTTTCCAGCTTAGCGCTTCGGCATTCGCATGCAATGTTGTTGACCACGCACTGAACATTTTCACTTAACGAAAAAATTAATCGTGATTGCAACTAGAACTGATCCCAGATTACTGTACCTACATTTTATCGACAACCACACCTCCTACAACTACCTTGATTCCAGTTAATAACAGTCCTCAGGATCTTGATTGGTGTCTACAATGTTACTCTGATCCAGTTCCCGTAATGGTTAAACGGTGAAACAAATTTTTCAATCCTTTTTCTACGGAATGTTATCGGATACTTGAAACATTCTGTCGCACTCACGGCGAAGAAACCTCAACTCGGGTGTAATATATAATGTTAAATTCCCATAAAAAAGATCAGGGTTCGAATTTACACCCGAAGTTGAGATATTTATTTTATGCGAGTGCAGTTTACAACGTTTGGAGAAAACTTCTGCTTTTTGCTAAGTTATTTTTTTATTCTTCTCGAAGCAAAATATATAAACGAACGAATCGATTGCAACTTGCTCTTAATGATCACGTCCGAGGATTGGTCTGATGAAATTGTAGCTGTCTACTAATTAGTATTATATCCATGCTTGGCCCGTAATGATAAATAACAACATATAGTGGCTGAGCGGGAGCAGTTTGCTGGTTAATATGGTGCAAGGATACGTACACACTTTTTATCGTAAACCTCGTTGACCACGCATTTATATGTATTCGTATCGCCTGAGGCGTTAGTGCGAGTAAAATGAACGAGTTACTCGCGAGGGTTTCAGAAACAAGTCCCGCTGTCTATATCACGTTGCAGGCGCCATTTGGTGCGGTTCCGAACTCGAGATTGTATCTTGGAAATGCTTTTCTACAACATATAATTAATTTGCCATAAAATTTATAAAGTAATAACATGTTACCACGGCAAGTTATCATAAATTCATGTAGAAGTCATGTGATATTTAATACAGTGTCGACATCGTAATCACGTTACGTAGCAAATTTTAATAACAATAAATTATTATTCACCTCTCATACGTTGTACAGCGAATTCCGTTTTTCCGGAATTTTCTCCGACTCGTGTTACATACATATGCTTGCAAAGTGTTCGAGTTTGAAAACAATATGCCGCACAATGCGTCGAAACTCTCTCTTTCATTCCTTGTCAGCAAATCTAACAAGTGGACAGTAGCGTGTGTTCGACGTATGGTTCACTGAATTTGCGGCCAAAGAATAATCGCAAGGGTGAATCTTGTATACGCATGTTAAATAGGGCGTTCAGAGTGAAAACAGATTGCGTCATTACTCTAATTATTTTTCCGTTGTATTAATTTTTCTGTGCACGTAGAAAGTCCATTTTATCTTATCTCTGACCCGAGAATCTCGGTTTCAACAAAACTTTATACGTAACATCTTTTTCCTTTACTTCGCATCGTCGTAATGATAAAAAATAAAATAATGAAATTGCGCAGTCAGCCAAAAGCGTCAGGAAAGTTCGGACTTTTACTCGGTAATTTTTTTTTTTCACCAAATATTTCCAAGAAACAATGTACACCGGAAAATAAGCGTGTAAAATATTCGGCATCAATTATTTACTCCAATTACACATACTCGCGCAATATGTATCGGACGTGAAATTACAAATTAACCCCCATCATAGAGATTGGGAATTGAATCTTGACGACAAGTTGAATACCATGAACAAAATACCACGGGTAATTTGGAAGAATCTGAAAATGATGTCGACGTAGGACGCGTCATATAAAATTGGGTCAAGGGTGTGACGCAGATTGAATTTCGTTAGGGAGAAAAACAAAATATATCCGTATTCTTGTATTCATATGTATATTTATTGTATGTACAAGACTCGCTGGAATTCTGACCGCGACTTGAACTAATTATTCGGCGAACAAGAATTCGTACAAAGAGAACGAAATCCTCCGATGCGGCTTCTTCGAGCTATCACAAAATTGCAAAAAATTGTCCAACTTTTCGGGGCCTTCGACGAGCTGTGCGTACTTCAGTTGGTGGAGGGAGGGCAGGATCAGGACGAGCGAAGTCAAGACAATTCCGGGAGCGCTACATCGGCTCAACTGCAGGCTTGCATTATGGTGAGGGCTTGATTGGCGCCGCAGCCAACGGTGCCCTGGATGAAGTCGGGGAAGTTTGACTCAAGGACGCGCATGCGGCCGCGTTTGTAGTCGACGACCACCTGGGTGGCGAGAAGGCAGCTCGAGCCCTGGTAAACAAGCTGGAAGTTCTCCTGCTTGAAGCAGTTCGCTGTGTCCCATCTGTAGACCTCGGAGCGGCCTTCGTACCTGAAGAAGAGGGCCGCGCCGCCGTCGGTACCGAGGATCACGAGGGTGGCGGGCTTCGGTCCGAGGTCGTGGACCTTTCCGGACGCCGATCCCTTCCGCAGGTACTCCGTCCTTATCGTGAACATCCTCGAGCTGCTCAGGTAGGTGAACACGAGGCAGCTGCTACCGTCGGACCGACGGACGAGCGCCAGGTACAAGACGTCGCGACGCGCCGCCCCCGATGTAACGGCCGCAGGAAGCACGACGCGGTAGCCTCTGCCAGCCGTCACGTCGTAAACGAGGATGGCCCGCATCGCCGCGTCCGAAACGTAGAGGGTTATCCGTCCGTCGGATGAGTAATCGACGACGAGGTATTGCAGACGAGAAGAGGAGCAGGCAAGGCCGCTGAGGTCTATGGTCTTGACGATCTGCGAAGGGAAAAAAGACACGGAGGGATAACTTCAAGAACGCGAAGAGGATGACGTCGGGGAAAGGTTTGCCTTCTTTATTTTTTCCTCCCAACTTCCTCACCTTGCCGGTTTTCACGTTAATGGCCACGACCTTGGGCGGGCATCTGTACACCGGCTCCTCGAGGGTCATAACCACGCCTGTGTCGAGGACCCATAGGATGTCCTGGGGGTCGAGGAAGAGGTCCACCGCGTTCTGGAAGGCGCTGCAGGTTCCCTCTTCCTGCATCGACCAGCACGGGAAGGCGGTGAGGGTTGCGGAGCAGCCTTTGCTCCTCAGTGAGACCTTGGCCACGGTCACCGGAACGCCGGACTTGTACCTGAGAGAAGCGCGAGGAGATGAGAGATGACCCGGATACATGACCTTACGGTTAATTCGATTTCGCTTCGTTACCTTGGCAGTACCAGGAAGGCTTCGTCCCTGTAGATTTGGGCTCGGGTCGCGATCACGTGCTTTGTGTTGTAGCGGCCGCTGTTCTTGAAGATGCTCTTGGTCGTCGAACAAGGCCATTCGAAGGAACCGCCGGTCCACTGGATGCTCTTCATTTCCACCCCGCGGTTGCAATCGTAGGCCGTTGTTACGGCGGCGAGGGCGAACGCCACCGCTAATAATCGCAGCATTTTATACTCGGCGTTCTTCTTTTTTCTTAAAATTTTTTGTAATTTCTTTTACTTTTTTCCGATCCCTTTTTTACAGATATATATATACATATATATATACGCGTATGTATATATATATATATTTATTACCGATGAGAGTTTGCCGCGAGACTGAGAGACAGACTGAGCGCCAAAAGGTTACGCCACATATATATACACAAACACATTCTGCCACCGATGCCGTACTCTTGCGAAATATTTTTTAAATAATTATTACAAACAGAAAACATTCTGCACGCGTCGACGCTGCTCACTGTATTCGGCACTCACCGCGAGCATCCCGATTCCATTGTTATTCGCGATTTTTTTTACCGTCGGCCAAGTAGAAAATGATCGTTTTGTAAAATATATATTGTACGTACTCAAAGGAAAACGAAAAAGAAGAAAAAAAAAGTAGACACGAATGCTCGACGCAGGAAATAGAGAAAGCTCAAATTCGAGCTGGACTCGCATTGTCAAAATTTTTCTGCCCCGCAGTGGAAAAAATTATTCTGTTGAGCTTGAAAACCTTTTTTTAGGAAATGGATTCACAATACAATTCACGTATTGGAGAAGCATATTTTCTGCGAACAATCGATCTCAACTTTAGCACAATCTACGGAGAGTATCTCCGATTTCTTTAAACCGTATCGTTTTACCGAACTTTCTCTTACGTCTTTAATCGTCAAACATCGAAAGTCGTGTTACGATTATATCTAGCGGTAATTTGATACTGCGACTTCCGCTACTGATTTAATTTTCGAACCTGATGGGACAGATTGTATTTCTTTTCATCTTCAACGAAAAAGCCACAAAACATAAGTAGGAAGGCTACGACAATTAATATTTTATACATCTTGTGGTGAAATCCAACGTGGTGCACACATGAAAAAAATGTTACGCAGATCTTACATCTGTTGTGCTGAATATATGGATTGCTGTATATTTAACTCTAAAAAAAGTACCGTTCGTATATTAACCGCAGGAGATGTAAAATCTGCAATATTTTTCTTTCCGTGCAGCTTTTCAAAATGTGATCATGGCCTGAAGAGAAATAGGATTTTGAGGGTGAAGCACGGAAAATTTTCGATTCTTTCATTCGAGTGACAAGCTTGGGAAATTGATTGATAATCGATACGACACGATGAGTCGGGATTATCGGAAAGTTTCGCAATCGGTGGAGAGCCGACGAAACAAAGAAGAAGAGCGATTCCCTTCCTGAATCTCTTCCTGTTTTGCGATCTTATTTGTCAACGAATTTTGTAGTTTTTACAAACACGGATGAGGATGGCACGAATACTTCCGCCAGAGTCTGACGTTGCAGCGCGAGAAAATAACGCAACGAAAGACTGAATGAAAATAATTATCACTGTCGTAAAATCGAGGCAACCGCGTCGTGCAAAGTTCGTAATTCCTTGTCGCAAGGCCGGGTTTCAACACCCAAAACAATAAAAACAGCCTCGCTGAAAATCGTATAATAAGAAAAACAGTAAACAAATCAAACGGTGTCCAAGCATCGACTATATATAACCCCGACGAAGGAATTTCACATGTACTTCGGTCGTTTCAGCTCCACATATTATTCGGTAAGTAACTCCGGCCCATCGATTTTCTCCTCGGGGCCGTTTAATCTGACTCGCTTCATTCCCCTCGGCAGATCCAATACAGGATGAACCGATTCCTCCTGGGCGCGCTCTGCGCGTTCGTCATCTCCGTCGGCTGCGCCTCCGCCTCGATGTCCTGCGACAAGCAGCTGCTCCCTGACCTGACCTACAGCCTGTCGGGTCAGAACCTGGCCTGGCCCTGCGCCAGCACGAGGACCATCTACGAGACGAACGGCCGCTACGTGCCAAAGAACATCATCGCCACCCGGATTCAGATATACAAGGACGAGGTCTTCGTTGCTCAGCCACGGTTCAAGGTCGGCGTTCCGTTCACCCTCGGCGTCGTCTCGCTGAAGAACAAGGGCTGCGCAGCTACGATCACTCCATTCCCGTGCTGGTCGATGCAGGAGGAGGGCAACTGCGGTGCGATCCAGAGCGCCGTCGACGTCTTCCTGGACGCTCAGGACATCCTCTGGGTTCTGGACGCCGGAATCGTTTACACCCTCGAGTCCCAGCCGGTGCGAAGGTGCGCGCCGAAGGTCCTCGGCATCAACGTCAAGACCGGAAAGGTCGTCAAGGTAGTCGACCTCAGCACCCTCGTCTCCGCGGCCTCCAGGCTTCAGTACCTCGCCGTCGACCTCGCCGAGGACGGGTGCATTTTCCTCTACATATCCGACGCCGCCACTCGCGCCATCATCGTCTTCGACGTCCTCGCGAACCGCGGATTCCGCGTCGTTTTACCCAAGGCTGTCACCCTCGGATGCGCGAGACGCGATGTGCTCTACCTCGCCCTTGCAAGAAAGTCCTGCGGCGCCACTGTTCTCTACTTCACTTACCTGAGCTCCAGTAGAATGTTCAGCATCAAGACTGTTCATCTTCGCAAGGGATCCACCAACGGTGCCGTGGTTGACGTCGGCGTCAAGAACGCGAAGATTGTTCTTCTTGGTACCGACGGAGGCGCGGCGCTCTTCTTCAGGAACAAGGGTGAGTTCGGTATTTCTTCAAGGATATAAACCAACTCGCAATCGGATAAGTCGCCAAGCGAATATTCGATTGATAACAGATCATTCTGATTCGTTGTTTAATAACTGCGGGTTTAATGGGATGAAAAATGTCGATTTCAACTTAGACCGATGAAAATCAACTCAATTACCATTTTCTACGATTCAAAATCGCGTCCGGCCATGGTTATCGGTTCCAATTTTGGGCTTGATCTGTACTTCGTTAGCGGAGAATGTCGATGAAATGAAATTACTACAATTTTGGATCGTAACCGATTTCTCGAACAAACGATTCGGGGTCGAATGAACAAAACTGCTAGTCAATTTTCGATCGATCAACGCTCGCAATCATTCGGCAAATACTCTTACATACGAATTGGTTATCAACGACTGTTGCCATGCACGCACTCGTTACGTGCCTAGTCTAGCTGGTAAAAATAAACGTATCGCTTTATATTGTCCTATATAAGATTTTGCGCAACTTAGAGATCGAGGAATTTAAATTGGTCTTATTTACAGGCGAGTCGGATATCTACATGTGGAACACGGACACCTGCTTCAAGAGCGACAATTTCCTCCTGGTACAAAAGGGCGGCGAATGTCGCCTTGCCACCGGCGTCGTTCCCGGATACAAGAGGCTGATGTGGGTCATCGAGAGCAACTTCCAGGACTTCATTCAAAACACGATAGGCTGCGCCGGTGCATCCGTGGTCATTCATCCCCTGGTTAAGTCGTGCGATGACTAAATTTCACAAAACCGCGGACAGATCCCGGACGAAATAACGAAACGAATCATTCAAGATCGGATCGAACGATTCGGCCCGCTGAAATGATCTAAAAACTTCTGTTACATATAACTGTATTTTTTCTAGTTTTGCTTTCTCGCCCTCCCTTCTACCGATTTACCGTCGCTATCTTTCCGTTTCGTAGTACATGCGTACAGAAATAGAAAAGTTTAGCTTGACATGTTCAACGTGATATTCTAGTCAAATTTCATGCTTCGGCCAATTTCGTTATCGATTAAATTCAAAATCTTTTAATACATACGTGTCTGTAGTTAAATTGCAATTTCTTAAAACGACGTTGAGTGACGGATACAAGACGCAAGTAGACCAGTGCCGAAAATTGTCATACCGAGGAAAGAATAATCCGATTATTAATGAAACAGTTTATCAAAGTCCGCGAGTCCAGGCAAGATGAATAGATTGGTTCTTTGTCGTCCATTGTGTGAACTATTAGGGCCAGTTTATTCGACGTCAACAATTTTACAGTTGTTGATTATGATAGCAATAATAAAAAAATTAATGCACTAATTTGAACGACAATTTGTTCCCCGTTATTTTCATTCCATATTTTTTGAACTTTATCTCCGAAATATTCTTCTTTTGTTTAATTTTGTTGATACTACCCCGAGTCTGTTGTATGTATAATTAAGAGTTTCACCCCAATAACCATCCGTACGCGTGTCATTATAATTGATGAGCGTAAAATTCTGTACACATAGTCGCATGGTATAACTTTCACCTAATTGAGTACCGGTCTCACGGTCGGTAATAATATATAACTTATATGTATACGTAGAGATAATATACAGACGTTCAGAATCTGATCTCGTTTGTATCAACATCACACAGGTAGCGCAGTGTTTCGAATTGCGTAATAATCGTATGGGTGTAATATACATACATGATCCACGTATCGCACAGCGATCGTGGCAAGCGATACATAATACGGAGCAAACGTTGCACTGCGTAAATACAAACCAATATTTTAATATCGATCACGCGATTGCCGTTGCAGGCCAAATAAGCCTACGGACAAAGGAAGTTTGCCTTGACTGCGGGCCTTTCATAAAAGAATGCGTTCAAGAATAATTGACATGCTGTCAAATTTGACATTCACAGTTCGCCAAAAAAAGATTTGATACAAAGCAGCGAAATCGGTGGACTTCGAACGAATAAATGATGTCTCAGGTCACCGTGCGTGCAAATATAATAGCCGTAAACTTTACTGAAGCTTACAAAACGAACGGTTTGTATTTGTAAACTTTTATCGTACGTTTTTTAATCGATTTGCGATTTTTCCAGCCTACGGTATCCTTCGAGTCCTTCGGGTCTCGCAGGGGATGTCTTTCGTTGACAACAGCCCAGACGTTCTTCTGGGAATCCAGGGCGTAGTCGGTTATGCTCGGGATGGTTTCAGACTGAAGCTGGATCCTGTGTCCCTCCGCCTGATCGCAGATCCGGTAAAGAGAAGGAAAAGATAAAGCCGTTAAAACCCTGCGAGACCCACAGTCATCCAGGTAATCGACCATCAATCGAGTATCAGCTATGGCGATCAAAACTAACGACTTCCGAATTACTCAAAGGTATGATTATCAATATTATGCGATTAGTTATTACGCCATTAGCAAGTAAAGTGAACCGATTGATAGACGATGTGTGTAATTACACAACATGCAGCTGATGATGACGGCTTTAAAACGCGTTCAATCATACGACACATTTTCGAAACGACACTTAATTAACGCGGATAAACTTGCCTCTAACTTTTGCCTAGAATCCCATCTCACGCTTGCGATTTCCGTCGTCAGGAAGTAGTGCAGACCACCTCGAAGGTCGCAGATCAGTCCGGACGACGGACCCATCTTCGATCCGATCCACGTGACGGAAATTCCGCTCAGCGATTCCTGCAAACCAGTTTTACTTTTGTGTTTTTCACCACCGGAAATCATTATTCACACGATTACGATGCTTCTGCGAGGGCACTCACGTTTTTCATCAGAACAGATGGGGGCACTCCTCCGTTGCGAATGCTGTTCAGGTCCATGCTGAACAAATCGTCTGACCCATATCCGGTCAAATACATTATGGGACTCTTTCGGGAAATCGCCAAGTCAGTGCTGAATATTTTAGGGATGTCAGATTGACTCGACAGTTTCAATCTCCACCAGGTCCTCTCGGCTGAGCAGGCGCATGCAAAAAACCAAAGATTTTCCGTGTAGTGAATACAACGTTCTGTCGGACTCGAGATGAAACAGATTTTGAGAGCTTCTTGCAGCCTCGGAAAGACTTGAAAAGATGTTCTGTAATTGCGGGTGACGATTGATCCAATATCGAAAAGCCACTTTCCACTTCCTGCAAGACCACGTATAGATTTAATAGTTCGTAACAAATGCTCACCGAGACTGTAAACGATTATGCTTTGGTCTCCGGGGTCACTGACGTAGGCTTGAAACCCGCGTTGACCAGCGACTGGGTCCACAACGAGGCACTTCAAATCCCGAGACGGAATGTTCTGCAGTTTTGTTTCGGTTACCTGAATCCAGAAGCGTCTCAAATCAGTGCACAAGATACGATCGTCGTAAAAAATTGCCCGATACTAGCTGGCGAATATGATTATCATTTTCGCACCTTTTCGTTTCTTCGTAAATCAAAAATGACAATCTTCGCGGAACACCGATGGCTGCGTGTGGGTGCATCTAGGATCCAAAGCCTTCCTCTGACGTCAGAGTCTAATCCGGTTACAGACTGTAGATCCTGGCAATCGTCTTCCTGTTGGGATTTCGAATCCGGAAACGGAAGCAAGTCAGCAGTCACCGCTGCT
This sequence comes from Neodiprion lecontei, assembly GCF_021901455.1. Taxonomy (NCBI): domain Eukaryota; kingdom Metazoa; phylum Arthropoda; class Insecta; order Hymenoptera; family Diprionidae; genus Neodiprion; species Neodiprion lecontei. Next base: position 42,815,550 of record NC_060261.1, on the reverse strand, counting down.
AGTTGCAATGGATTTCCAAACTCCGGCCAGGTAGCTTCGAGCAGCGTGAATTGCACCTTGGTCGCTTTGTCCCACCTGTTTGTATAACGATTAACACATTGAGTTGCAAACGTGAGTAAATAGGATTCCGATAGTTCGATAATTCTTTACAATACATTCATTGATATGACAAGCAGATCGCGGCACTTTTGTCAGCGAATTCATTCGACGCCTTGCCGCAATTAATGGTAATCGTAAGATACGGTTTTCTTCTCACACAATGACTCGTAGAAAATGTATAACTAATTCTGAACCTGGGTACCGCGAAGTAAGCCTTGTTCCTCCATACGGTGAACCTCCATATCGGAACGTTGTGAGGAAGTCCGACGGTTGAAAAATTCCAGGCAAAGGCTTCTAGGATCACAGAGCATGGATCGAAGATTGGAAGAAGAATCGTTGTCAAGATTAAATTACTTAGAATTGGCATTTTCGGCGGTAACGTTGGAGGAAGACTAGATTAATGAGCCAACCGACTCTCTTCCATCGTGCCTGGTTATTATTTGCTGATATCAGCGCGGTGTTGTCTGTCATAAATTGTGCTGCGGTTGTACTAAATATTCATGTATCGAACAAGTACACCCGGATAAGACGAGAATCCATGTTCATATATTCTATTCACCGAGTCACCGACCGCTTGAATCTTATTTTGCAATCGGTTTGCCTGTAATATCGTTATAATTGCATTACAAATAACTTGCCGCCTGTGAGTATCAGATTTTATTTTTTACAGGTGAAATTTTTTTAAACATGTATTTTAATCTCGAGTATCAATAATTCAACCGCTGTTTAAGCTGATTCCGACGTGTATAGTTTACGCATGCACGTCGTGTAACGATTAAATTAATTGATCAGGTTTCTCGAGCGGTAAAACGCAATAAAAGAAATTCTCAGTAATTAGTCTCGTGAGAATATTATACCGGTATCAAAATTATTTGACAACTCGTCTATGAAGTAATTGAAAGAACTGAAAACATCTAGACGTATATCACTAATTAATCCAACAAGAAATCACCTTTGCGAGTGTAATTTCATTTTTGTTTTTTTTTAATTTACTCCTCGAAATGCATATAGGACGCATGTCGAATGCCCGCATGTTTACAAGAAAAATAATTCGGAAAATCTTGCTATTGAATATACGATTATATTACTATCGCAATAAAATCATCAGTAAAGTCTCGTTGTAATAAATTATTCTCAAGTCTAAAAAATAATCGTTCAAATAATATTTATAGACGTAATATAAAAACATATCGCTGTAGCTATAACGAAACTGCATCGTCTAACCGTCGGCATGTATAGCGACAATTACTTGATTAAATTGAATTGAAAATAAAAATTCAATCGACCGACCGAACACCATTACCTGCTGGTAATTAGTCTAATAGTTGTAAGTTGCTTAAAATTCACTCAACGTTAGAGAGGCTGATCACTCTACGAACCCCTATGATAAAACGGTTGATCCTGTGTATAAGCATAGAAGATAATTGTTTTATCATCGGGGTCCGTAGAGTTACTTGGATTCCATCCGCGACGAGTGAGCTGAATTTTCCGACTGTCGGTAACTCAGGAAAGCTGCATACACACAAGTGTAGGTATTACAGGCTGGCTGCGCCGTCTCGATTCGTGAGAAAGAGTTGACCGACCCGTTTCTATGAAATCCGCAAGAGCGTGCCAAGGTTCCGAGCCACGATGAACGTGTACGACACACACACCTATAATGCGTAGCACAACGCGACACGTGACGACGAGCTGCGAAATACCGACGCGGTGTGGCGCTAGCATCGGGTGAGTAAAAAAGGTTGCAAATGGCCGCTGTGCACCGTGGACAGTGTGTACCGTGTAGTAAGGAGGCGGAGTTGATTGCGAGCAGCCTGATGTCGAGTGCGTGTCGTGGCGTAGTGAGTCGGTGAATATATAATAATATCGGTATATCGCGAGATGTGATGTCTCCGAGGAAGGTGCGGTGAGTGAATATCCAGAGGTGCGCGTCGCAATTCGAGAATGTCTTCGGACTCGCGTTGATAAACTCGCGAGGGTTATCCAAAAGCGGTAAAAGCAGGAACGAGAGTTGTATGTAATCGGAGTAATGAAACCGGTGTCCGAGAGCGAGCTGGGCGTGGAAGAGGTTAAAGTCGTCTCAAACTCAACGGCGGCAATTCGGTCCGACGGATCGACTGACGGAGGGACGCGAAGCGCGGAGGGTCACAGGTTCCGACGGACCTTCACGCTGCCGAAGAACCCGTTTCAGAACGCGGCGAAGATGTCGAAGCGTCGGGTGAAGCACAAGGACGGCGGACAGCAGCAGCAGCAGGACGCGAACGCCCCCCAGGGACAGATCCATCCTGGCGGTGGTTTTTACGCGACGGCCGAACGACAGCCCGGGAAAAAGATCTTCAGGCGGCCCTCGTGGAAGAAGCTCATCAACAAGATGGTCCAGCACATGTCGAGCGTTGGGGTCCAACAGAAACCCTCGAACTGCGACGGACTCAGCCTCTCGGCCCACGACCTCAGGGTCCCGCCCCCCAGGCCGGCGCACATTCCGCCGGACCGCGTCCCCGGGGTGATCGGGCTGAGGAACCACGGCAACACCTGCTTCATGAACGCCGTACTCCAGTGCCTGTCCCACACCGACATACTGGCCGAGTATTTCGTCCTCGACCAGTACAAGGTCGACCTATCTCGCCGCAACAAGCTCAATTCGAAGAAGTACGGGACCAAGGGCGAGATCACCGAGCAACTCGCCCTGCTTCTCAAGGCCATATGGAGCTGCCAGTACGACCCCGAAATGAGCACCACCTTCAAGAGCGTCGTCGACAAGTACGGGAGCCAGTACAGAGGCAATCTTCAACACGACGCACAGGAGTTCCTGCTTTGGTTACTGGACAAGGTCCACGAGGACCTCAATCAGGCGACAAAAAAGAAGTACAAGATCATCAAGGTGAGAGACTCTTACTAATCACGTCTTATTACCAATCTCGATATCTAGCCTAGGTTTCCCAGGGACGATGTTGACGTAAGTAACGTAAGCGTCACGAAATATCGGGAAGAAATTCGTTGTCTTGCAATTTTGGAATGATTTTTTTTTTTTTTTTTTAAGTAGTTGGCTTTTGAAAAATATCGATTGTTCGTTTGGTTCGGTATGGTGTTCTAAATTTCAGACAATTCTAATGGGGCGAAGTATAGCTCTTTACCGAACATGCGTCGTTACATATAGTAACGTTACTACTAGCTTCAATCACATTTCCAGAGGTGACAAAAACGCCGATCGGTTAACAAAAATTCAGACATTGCATCCCGCGATCGATGATGAAATTCGTAAATTTCTTTTACCTGTGCCACTTGGCAACTCAACCGGTGGAACGACTTGATCGAATATTCCATTTTCGTACGTAAACATATTACGAGGTTTTTTGCACCCAGAAACGTGCCTAACTCTTCCTAAGTATTACGAAAGTGCTAATTGCAAGTATTGCGAATAAGGAAGAAGCGCCAGTCGATGCAACGTTTAAGAAGATATCCCATGTATATTGAATCACCTTTGGAGCTGAACATCAGGCTTACATGTTACGTAATAATTAGTTTAGGCGCTTAGGAGTCGAACATTCGTCTCGTTAGTTTCCACGCGTACACGTCGACGAACCTGAAACAAATTATTCGTCATTTCCTAGTGTTTAGAATACTCTCAAGCATGCGTGTATTCGTTCCTCTTATTCGTAGTACAGAACCTCGTCGAGCGAAGCGCCCTTGAAATTCGAACCTGGCTCGGGAAAAAACCACTTTACGTGTTTATAATTAGTTCCCTCGTTGTGTTTCCACTGTTTTCATTAATCGTTACCCGGGCGGTTTTTTTTTCTTATTTTTTAGGACAAACCTGAATCACCGAAACAGTCGTCATAGAATTAAATTTTGACTAATGTATTGAAAATTTGTGACAAAGATCTCGCGATTCGATGAAGTTAGAAAGAAGGCGTTGTTGATTGTGCCACTTTGTACTTGATGTCAAAACAATATGCGAGGCTTAGTCAGTCGTTTCCTTGTCTTTATTATGCTCCGATGAGACAAATCCATCGTATTCTTCTTGATATTTTTTTCACGAGCGTGTGATGTAAAACTGTTTAATACTCCGCCGTTTATAAATAGATCCGTGTTTCGTCAGATTTGGGCCCCATCATGTTGCCGGACTCGTCATCGTCTAGAACATTACAGAAATCCGTCACTCGCGCGTTTCCCGCTTCCCTCTTCTCCTTATTATCGTCGTTGTTACCGCGTCTTGCAAAACTCTAACGTTTACGTATAATTCACTACACCTTTGCATCATCGTACATAACGAGTAATATGTATATTTGTACAAGGAAGACGGAAAAAATTACGCCAATCCTCACAATAGTCACGTATTATCAACTAACGTGTAAAATAACTTCTCGAGTATAATTGTGAGTTTCGATTAGCGTAAAAATGCTAATGAAACGTAACAAGTTGAACGCGATCGTTCCAAAAACATTCGCACATGTCTACAAGTAGTATTATCTTACGCTATTCTCGCAGCGCTTACTCGCCGTGTCCTTGACCAAAAATTCTATGCACCTAACCGGGAACGAAGTCTCTTCACGATGGTTATGATGCCGTATGAATTAATCAGTGATCCTCCCCCCCTCCCCTTCCTTGCCCCTCCAAAAAAGGTTGGTTCTTCGACGTCGCTAAACGTCGTCGCGAGGCTTCACGCCGCGCATCCTCTGACTGTCGAAATTAAACAAATACCGCAGAAACTAACGAATAAATGCATAATAGCAACGACGAAGTATCGCCTCTATTCTTGGACGATGCGGAGAGGAGCGGGCTGTAATCGTGAGAGGCTCCGATACCGAATTATAGCATATGCGTGCACATAATCTTCTCCTTTTCGCATTTCCTACAACATAGAACGCAGAAATCGGCAGCTTACACCCGGTGTCCTTGGGAAGACAGTAATATATATATATATATATAGTACATTTGTTACAATGTGATGCGAGTCGAAAGGCCGCAGACGGATAGGCGGGACGGAGACGTCGGTTGGACTGGAGGCAGGCCTTCACCTAAATTTATTTCGCGTTCGGAGAAAATAAAACATTGTCCGCGGTCTTTGCTCGCTGTACGTAACAATAAAGTCAGTTTTAAACCGGCGCGGTTGCGATTTTCCACCGCGAGCGAGAGAAAAAAGTACGAAATTCGCAAACTATATAATTTTCTTTAAAATCTGTACACGCTGTAAATGACGGTTTGAAAAACATTATTCCATACAAATCTATCCCTCGTAGAAGGATTTTTATGTGCTGAATTTGAACCCGCTGAATGACGGATTTTAATTGGAGCTGTACAGCTGCACCCTGACAGGCCAAATAAAAACGTCTCCTTAAGCAAGGAATTCCTGAATGAGAGACAGAATTGCCAATTAACATTTCTTGACGATGAACGGAACGGTTCAACGTTCATCGTCGTTCCCGTTGCTGCTGGCTGCTGACGCTACTCGCATTCTTACTCTCGACATATTTTTCATTTCTGCTTCTCCGCAATGCAGGCTACACAGTGCTCTGGGGATGACTTATATTTAATTACTCATTAGATGCGACTAGCTCCTCTCCTCCTCCGCGTATTGTTATCTGCTTCGTGCAGAAGCCAAAGGCTAGGAAGAAACACGATTAGAATTTTGCCAAACGGACGATAAGTGGCAGGAACAATATTACAGACAACACAGTGGGTGCTCTATCTTATTGTTAAAGTATCCAATTTTTTCTTCTTCTCCCATAAGCACTCTGAAACTGATAATTTTCTCTATACGCACCCTAAAGCAGTTAATTTCACCCTAAAACGTACCCATTTTTACAGTTAGTTGCGTTTTTTTCTCGATAAATTAAAATCGATTTAAAAAATTATTTTGATGCTTGAAAACAATATTTATACTTCCAACGTAACATGTAAAAAAAAAAAAAAAATAGATAAAATCTCAAAACTTTCTTACATTTAACGAAACCATAATTTTGACTGTTCAATTGAGTGTCGTTATCTACGAAATACCTGCACTCTTTCCAAATTATTTTGTTCCTATATTTAGTCAGAAATATAAAGATTGTTCTAAAGCATCAAATTAATTCGTTCAGTCCATTTTAGTGTATGAAAAAAAAAAAATAATTGAAAAACATCGAAAGTTTCAATGTATTTTTGATTCAAAATTTGAATCGCCTCTCGACGCGGTTTAATATTAGCCAAATAATTTTATATTCACAGGTTATTTTTTTTTTTCTCTAATCTGAACATGTTTTTAGGATTGCGTTGAAAAAACACGAAAACTAGTAAAATAACGAACACCCTAGTGCGTACCTAATTTTGCTCTGTTTGATCAGCAGTGTGAAAAAATATTGGAATCCTAATACTCTCCGATTCTTACAAAGCTTTCGTCGTGAATTTTCCCTGATTGTTTACTCGGGTTCGTCATTGTAGTTTCCGACAAATGCGAACGGCACGAATACCGAGTTTGTGCAAGCTTCCTCGACAAATATAGTCTACGCATATACAGCTAGTTTAATGCTAGTATTATATATATCAGTCGAGGCGGTAGCTAAAGTTTGTTCGGCCGCAGCTTATCTAATCTTTTAGTGAGCGCACATTTTGTTATTTTTTTCTCTGTTGCATTATAGATAAACTGAGAGACAGGGACGTATTTGCTGTAACGGATTCAGATATAACTCGAAGACTGAATTTTTTTGTTTCTCAATAAAAATTACCCATGTTAACCAGTCTGTGTACACAAAATGTCGCGTTCGGCCATATGTCCAACACGTATTTCATCTCACTCACGATTCTTATTATTATCGCGATCAATGAATTTATTAACGATGAGCTGCGCATGAGGAGAAAAATGCGATTGAATATCTCCGTGTCCAGCTGCTGCTCGATAAATTACAGCTATATAGTATAATATGTCGTTATGTATAGCTCGTTTAATTAAAAGTGATTACATCGGTTTATTCTATATATATAACTTATCTCCGTGATGAACTTTCTGAATGACTGACTGACTTACTGACTGACTGACTCTGCGACTTCTCGAATACAGCAGCGGGTGTAGAGTTCATTCACTTCTCATGCCGCTAGTACTGCTACCTACCTACCGTCACTCACTCTTTTTACGTTATACACTTTCTCGTTTGTTTATAGTCGCTATCTATACACTAATTATGGTGAAAATTACGCAATTTCTGAATTTTTTTTTTCAGTTACTTTCATACTATACTCAAATATCGTTGGTCGGCAATTTTTAACACGTTTGTCTTATTTGATCTTGAGCCACGTAACGTTGTTGATTCCTTTTCGTTATACGGAGGTATTTACATGACTTTGAACGTAACGATTATTTTTAAATACATTGTTGCAATTTTTCACGTATATATAAGGTTATGGTATTTCGTGTTGTTGTAATTTTTCTCGCCGCGAGGTAAAAGAATAAAACATGAGATTAGTCACCAAGCGCGATCTCTATATCTATACCGTACGTGTAATATTGTTGAAATAACCAACTCGCCTTTATTTTCTCCAATCACAATTCACACGCATAGCATAGCTTATCGTTTCACTAGTGTCAGCGAATGAAAGCGGAGAGGAAAAATAGAACGAAGAATCGAATTTACTACAGGTAAAATTTGTTGTTGAAGCAGCGGGAAGAAAACTCTTGAGATTATCCTTACAACTTGAAGATTACATTCATCGCGCTTTGAGAATCGCTCGATCACTTTCACTAAATCGCAGCTTATTTCGTAACGTTCGTTGGAAACGACGGAGAGGGACGGGTCAACTAATATTTACTAATGATATACGGTGAACGAATAATAACGCGGGGAAAAGAAAATGCGCGATTGGCCGACAATCGTCGTTGCGATAGCTGCAATCATCGTCAGTATGGTGTAAAAGCAGTAACAGAAGAAAAATTACCAAATATTATTCGAACGATATTGTATTAAAATCGTGTTTCATTTCTACGCACGAGACTGCAGAGAAATAATAAATCGAAAAAAGTGTCGTTACGGTGATGTCATCGTAACCATCCATTGAATTAAGTATGAGTACGTATATAATACAATGCGTGGTATGCCTAAGTGTGCGCATTATGTCTGCGACAACCGCGACGGCTGGCAGTGCTTGTAAACTTCTTTGAGTGATGAAAGATTGGTAAAGAGATATAAAAAATACAAAAGGAGAAAAGAAAGAGAAAGAAGAAGAAGAAGAAGAAGAGGATCACGATAAGTAAATACGATACCGTCACGTCATGAATTATCGCGCTTCGTGTACCTATTCTTATTGCACAGTCTCGTGAACCAAAGGAGTTTTCTTCTCTCGCTCTTTCTCCTTTGTGGCTTAAGCAAGCAAGAAGCCGTATGGTAGATTTTTTCAAACATATTTCTTTACCATTTAAAGTCATTCAGAGTGGCGACGCTGTCACTGTCTCTTACGTTATACTTGCGCGTAGGCGTGTACGTGTGTATCTTGAGCTTGAAATATGCGTAAGAATAACCACGCTGAGGTTGCACTTTTTGCGATAAGAATGTAAGACCTGAAGCGGGCCGCGTATTTGCGGATATATTTATCATATTTTTCCCCATATTTGTTCGTTAGGTTGTATGAACGCAGGAGGCTTGAATGTATGCACAGGGAATACTCGTATCGTTGTGTCTGAACGAGGTGTCGTTTCAAAACGGTACGTAAGGTTATAAATACACACAGGAGCACATATCCATAATAATGAAATTTCTCAAAAGTGGTAGGACTTTCCAATTACCAGAGCTGAAGAATTTTCATTGTTTCTCTATTCTTGGTTCTTTTCTTGTTACCCGTAAATTTTTTATTTTTATTTTTTATTCCTCCTTCTTACAATTTAACAACAAATTTGCCGCACGATGTACAACGTGTACATCTTTTTTTCATACATGACTGCGCAATGTTTAACGCGATGTCTGTGAAACTCTGTCGGTAAAATGAGGATTAAAAAAAAAAAAACTCCACTTTTTAGGTATACACGACCACTTGTAAGGTAAATAAAGATAATTAATAAATGAACACCCGATATGCGCTTTGCATATCCAAGCGGTGCGTAAATAGACCGAGAATGACTCGTCGAATCCGGCCTTCGAATTCACCGAAAAGTCCGGTTCGTCGGTTTCTTGTCTCATGTTCTGGTTCGCGTTCTTTATGCATACGCGCATATGCGCTGGATCGAAACCGAATTTCCAGAAATACGCTTGTAGCAAAAGAGAAACTTGAATGCGCCGGTTTGTACGGTAACAAGTAGGTATGTATATTGTGTATACATTGTAGATACGTAAAAACGTCGGGTGGAGGACGAAATATTCGCTGGCTAGCGTGACGTGCCCCACTTGACACGCGGTCGTTGTAATAAATAAATAAGTACACGTAAATAAGAAGGTCGATATATAACATGGGGCGCGCGATCCCTTTCTGGAGAAACGAAACTTGCAGGGTAGATTCCTTATGAAAATACAAGGCTAATCGCCCTTTGCAGAAACTTCGAGGGACCGATAGTTTTCGAGTTATGGAACGTTGAAGATCCGCCAATCGCCGGGCTTCCACGTGACTCGGGCCACGCCCCCGCCGTTCTCCGATTGGTGGAAAGCTTGCGCGATCTCTAATTCGAAAACTATCGGTCGCACAGCGTTCGCGCAAAGGAACTTTGGTCATGGATCATCGTCGGCAATCCACCTTGGACGTTTGGTAGACCTTCCGCAGATTTTTTTTGCAGGGAACACAAGCCGCCGTGCCGCTCGTTGTTTTTTCTCTTCTAATTGTGTCTCGTCGCTGATTTCTGCATCAGTTTATCACCCGTTGTCCTCATAATTAAATATGCAAAATCCACGAACGACGTCGTCGTGAATCATCGTTCCAGCCGGCGGGCGTATTGTGTAGTCGGTGGCGGAGGATTGTTACGTGTTATGACTCCGTGACCATGCTTGCTTCTGTGCTGCTCCGCCGGTGCGAAGGTCGTGCTGATGTATAGTAAACGAAAACAAGCCCCGTACCCTACCCACGCTCGTATTATTATGTAGGTATAGTTATTCCGGCGAAGAGGAACGGCCGGCGGCGGCTTAGCTCGCCAACACAACATAACCTAACGTAATCCTAACCTTAAATATACAGACACCGCAATCGGAAACAGGACTTGCAAGTCTGCAAACACGCCGCCTTGTCGTTTGATCCTCTCGGTTATTATTGGTCGGTGATAATCGCGTTGTTTATTCGTACGCAAGGGTACAATTGTAATCGTTATTATAATTCGCGCATGCGCGTTCCGTTATGCGGTGTGGAGTCTCTCCAGAACCAGCTACGGTTTCTGTGGGCTTTTCCGTACTGGTTCCGTCCCTGAAAGAATTGAACACCGCCGATAGATGGATAAATAGATAGATAGATAGATATATGTATTATATATAATATATATTATGTCGAGTTCGTAACTCGTTCGAGGTTATGGTCTCGCGTGACAGTGGAGGTGCTCAGGGTGTTGATGCGGGACTGATCAACCGTGCCAAGGTAGCTTTAATACGTGTACAATGTGTGTGCAATGTACACACGGATCACACACACACTTCTATGTACACATTGGTGCGATAAGCAACAAGGATCGAAGCAAAGTCGTAGCTTTGGTTATAGAGCTTCGAATACGATCTAGAAGTCACGCCTTACAGAGATCGATTTCGTTGTCGCGTTTAAACGAATCAGGCAAGATTATAGGGGCTTGCGTTGTACGTCGTTACTACATGCATAATTGTAGCCAACAGCTGTGTACGGTTGTTGTAACTTGATGTACAGTCTCGTGTTTTACATAATTTATTTTGCAACACGACAGTCACGCAACAGCAACGTTTTATCGGTGAAAAAATATATATCAGAAGAGAGGAGAAGAGAGAGAGAGAACAAAAAAATTGAAAGTCGTTTCAATTAGACCAAAACCTGTGTACGTAACGACCGTAACTACCGTTACTGGTACAGTCCCAAAGACAGGATAGGAAATTCAGATCTCACCGCTGCTGCTGCTTGCCTGTGCAGATTTTTCGCAACGAGCGAGACTAACGAAGTTATAAAAACGCGAAACATGGAAGAAAACACAGATGCACGTAGAAACGGGATATTAGAGGACCAAACGTTGTTTCGAATATTCCTGCACACCTTGCAATTAGTGTGAAAAACGTTTATTATGCACAATGAATACATTACAGTATATAACAATAACAAAACGTAATTAAACATTATTATTTCCAACAATTTTCTGTAATAATATTACATACCGTAACACCGTTTCGTATGGTATAATGATAGCTGTATTCTCTCGCAAGTCGCGGCACATTTTGCTTGCAGGCTGTGGCAGTTTAGCACGCGGCTAATACGTCGCGGAATTCCGGTGGTCGCATCGGCGCGATGCAGGTGCGGAGGCACTGAATTAGCTAATCAGTGACGCGGTTCGTGCACCGGCAGTTTATCGCTTGTCAAGACCTGCGGGCGCGTCGTGCATGAATATACGTACGTATCCACATACACGCATGCGTGCATGCATGCGATAATACCTCATTTCGTCCACGTAATGATGACGTCATTCAACGCCTCCCCTCGTGTATGATGGACCCGAGTGACATTGACCAAGAATTAAATTCCGCACATAATGCACATTGGTGTGTCTTTATGCCTGCGTGAGGAGAGGTCAGCCTTCGTGCATATGCACACACGTGTATGTATACGACAAAATATTATAGCACATACTGCATACCTTTGACTGAGTTGAACGAGTTTTCTACCGGTACAGGTTCCACCTGCCCGCGATAGTATTTCCGGTTTAATTATGTGATGCTGTACCTGTACAGCAGCGATTTATGAGTATGGAACTTCCACTAATGGATTTCTTTGTATAATATTATGGATGATTCGTTGCCGTAAATGGATTGTACATCGTGTACGTAGATACGTTATTTCTAAACGTTACACGGTATTTAACAACAGAATTTAAAACGGTTGTCCGACTATGGTGGTAATTTGGCTATCTATTTTTAGGTGTAACAACATTAATTAATGAGTCTGCAGCGTGTAATGCGTGATAATTGAATGAATGAGAAATAGTGTGGAGAATTTACCAAGTGAAACTCTTAGGTACAGTGAACTTGCGTGGCTGTAAGTTTACCGATGAAGGAAAATAATACGTACGTACGTTACGTATACGTACAACGTATAAGCTAAGGAAAATCGGATCGCAACTCTTAAGTCTTCTGGGGGTTGCGGTAATTCAATTTTACCCTCTCTGCACAGCGGCTTATGGTTAGGGCCGTGCATCAGCTTTACTTACGGCTGAAACAATTCTCGGAGGCAATTATTGTCTATCGCCGCAGCTGGTGAGAGGAACTACCGTGCCTCCTCTGGCTTTAATTAAGGGGTTACATGGGTTTCGAAGGTTAAACAAAAACCAAATATTTTCTATTATAGCTTATACTTTGACGAGGAATTTCAAAAAAAAATTTATTTAAATTTTGAGCAGAATTGTACGCAAATAAACTACAATTTTCGGTAAACATCTACAACATGCGTTGCCTTGTAAATTAAATCGTGATCGAATAAAAAAAAAAAGAAAAAACAAACCTTCGTCCAAGTACTATAGTTAACTCTATTTAGAAAAAGTCTGCAAAATTTCAATAACCACGGTACGTTAGTTGCTGAGAAATCCTGTCCACCGATTACAAAAATACAGTTTTGAGAAAATAACGATATACGTACCTGCGATGCTCCCGGCTGATCGAGCCTAATGTAGAGGAATTTCCAAAGGTTCTTTCTCAGGCTTTTACTCTAATTAACTTGAAGCTCTGGGAAAATATTATTGACATCATGTACTATTACATAATATTTCTAAATGAATAAATGGATGAATTTTTGAAATTTCCAAACTTACGTAACTCCATTTATAATCGAGAGTTTGATTTTCCAAATCCTCGTTATACTCGATGACTCAACACTGCAG